>NW_020956881.1:28666-91374 GCF_003031625.1 Empidonax traillii
ACCACGACAGACACCATATTGAGATATGACAGGAACGACGGGTCAAGGCTATTTGTTATTAATAAATGACACAGTCTTGTGACTCACTGAATCCTCTCTATAACCACACTGTGTTTCATTCTGTGTTGCTGAGGAAATCTCTATTGCAAACCAGAGGAAAAGGTTCTTTCTACGTACTCTCAGATCCATTTCCTTAAGTGCTGAGATTTTCCTGGGGACCAAAAGAGAGATTAGATATTGCTCAACATTTTAGCTGAATAAAGTGACAATGGGCTATGATAAGCTGCAGTGAAATTCAGCTACAAAGTGCTTTTCAACATTTCTCATAAAATAAGGAATTTTATTTGTAGTTAGTATATATGAATATAACTTTTGTCTGCAGGAAGCTCTTATTTGCTCTGTATTTTCCTGCGTTTTCTGCTGTACAGAATCACTGCATCCGTGATCTACAGTTAAATGTATGCTTTAAATGTGAGTGACACATTCAAGTTGCCTTGTTAGAATATATGGAGAAAGAAGAAGAAAATGAAATGGCATTCTTTTTTTTAGAAATTCTGATATAATTCGCTTATTGGAATATGAACGGTGGACTCTGAAGAAATTACTACATGTTTTGTTGTAGATTAGACTGACTAGTAGGCACAAAATAGTGTAAATGCTTTGATCATCATAGCAAATTTCTCCCATCTAGGGGAAAAATATGGCGAAAATAATATTTTTGGAAAAAATGGTCACATGACCTACTGTTTAGACAAGCACTTGCATTTACTGGTTAACAGTATAAAGTTACTAGTTACAGAATAAAACAAGTATATTGTGTCTGGTGAGTTAGTGATAACAATGGAAGGTAATTAATGCTTTATTGTGTTACTTGACTTCAGATATAGTTGCACACTGTATTCTCTCAAAGAATTAAGAATAAAGAATCTGCCACTGATTATAACAGAATCACTGATTTTCATGCATTCCTGCATTACATGAATGTTCACTTTTTTTTCCTAAAATATAGTCATGCTTACAAGATATATATTAAACCCCTCAAATTCTGGTTACTGAATTAGAATGCCATATTTCCCCTAAAGTTAATATTTTTCTAGTTTTGTCTGGCTGACTAATAACTTGATAAATCTTTCCTTTTCTTCTAATGACAGATGACTTATTAAGGGCTACCACTTAATAATTATTGCAGAACATGTGGGGAGCTGAAGAATTCAGAAGTATTTTCCATAGCTTGGACATGTAAAATGAGAAGCATAGGAGAAAACAAAAAGATAATCTTGTAGGTGAGAAAAAGCCTTTTGATTTAAGCATGGGATTGAGGTTCTCAGGAAGTGGTGAGTTCTGTCCCACAGATCCATCATACTTCCCACTAGACTATGGATAAGGCACTGATTTTTATTTTACTACAGTTGACCATTCTGCAAAATATTTAGGGTAATTTTGGTAGTCAAATACTTAGGGTAGTTTAATGCTATATGTGTCTAGCATTACCAGTGTTATAGGGAATGGACTAATTTTTGAGTTTATTGAGTTGTATTCAGACAAGCACTTCCATGATATAGTTGTAGCCTGAATAGGTGTACATAATATATAATATCTAAAGGATACTTTTGTGACATAAATATTTTAAATTATGTATCTAAAGCACATGGAAATAGACAATAATGTCAGAGAAGTTGTCGATGAAGTTTCAGCTTTCCTGAATACTATACTTTTTCTCCATTTCCAGGTTGCATGTCTCACTCACGTAGCAGCTAATTACCTTAACTGCAAAATTGAAGCAAAACGCTGGGGTACTGCTCATGGGAGTATTGTTCCATATCAGGTAAGCAGAAAGCATTAGGGTTTTTTCCTTTTTTTTTTTCTCTTGGAATTCATTATTTTGTGTATTATGAGTTTGAGAACTGACTTTTCCCATGACCTAGTGTAGTCTGTAATGTGTCTGTGTCTAGGTACGACAAGGTTCTGTTGTTCATTGTCATTTCTGTATTTTGTATATTTCTTCATCAGCAGTAGATTAGTAACAGAACACTGAAATAGATCAAAGGTGTTTGCTGAAACTGGATGACTTTAAAGCTAGCGTGATGGCTTGATTGGTTTTCACCTGATACAGAACCCTTGTTTTTTTAAGGGCTGCCTGACTTTCATACCAGTTATAAACTTCTGAAATATTTTCCTTCTGAATTTTGTGAGACTACCGGGTTTTATCTTGTGGGTCTTAAAGAGCAGTCTGAATCACCAAGATAATCTGTCAGTTCTACGTATTTGTCATTTGCTATTGATTTTGCTACAAATCACTGCCTCAGTGAGACAACAGGTTGACAAAAGGAATTAACCAGACGTCAGATCTCTTCAGAAGGATTCATACTCTGCTACATCTGATGAAGGGTTGAAATTCCTTAAAATAACATGACCTTTATCATATAAACAAGCACAGGAAAAAAAAAAGCTCTCTTCAAGTTTTATCCTACTTTTGTGCAGTACAGGAAATTCTTCCAGTAAACAAAAACTTTGTTCTTTTCTAGCTGTTCATTTTTTGTTCCTGATGGAGACCATGCTAACTTATGGAGACTTGGGCATATATTTAAATTTGAAAAATCTGGTTTTTCTTTAATTTTTTTTTTATTTTTTTAAATTGTTGTCATTTTTGCAACTAGGTAGGCAGAGCCTGCATTTCTCAGTTTCTGGCCAGAGACCTTTAAGTCCTGAGAGGGGCAGTTTCCAGCATTTGTCCGTGAGAACTGCACTGCTGAGTTTCTTTACTATCTCCTTCCTTTTTAGAGAAAGTGAGGGAAATTCAATATATTGTCTTCCCGGCACGATGTGGCAGCATGGCCGTGTTTTCTAGAACCAGCTCTGCATGACCCAGTGTAACCAAGCATCCATTACACAAGCAGTTGCATTCTGCTGTGTTTTTGTGATGCGACCTTTCGGTGCAAACCTTTTGGAACTTTGGGATGTTGAAAGTATAAAACGGATCTGAAGTGTCCGAAGGTTGTGTAAGCAAACCCCAAAACCTGACTAAACAAAACATTTTATCTTCACCATACTGTATGTGGCTGAATAACTGAAACTTGCATTCTTTTATGTCCTTTTGGCCTTTGTTTTTCCACAGTCATTATTACATTCATTGAGTATCTTTTTTTTTTTTTTTTTTTTCACAGAAAGTTCTCGAGGTATAAAAAATTTGAGGAGATTGGTTTAGATGTCTTCTGATTTAATCTTGATTAGTCATTATGTAAATAACTTTTTTTTTTTTTAAATATCCCATCTAAACTATGGTTCCTGTTTTTCTGTATGCTGTTTCTATAGTAGATATTAGAAACATTATCTGAGTATTATAAACCATTTTTATCCGAATTTTTTTGTTCATAAACCAGTACTTTGGGTGAATTTACTATGGGTGGAGTTGTGTGTGTGTGTGTTTATGGCTTGTCTGTTAACATTCCATCAGCTAGCATGGTTGTAATTCTGACTGTGACCGTAAGAGTATTATAGTTTCTAGTGGTTTTTTATTCCTTTACTAACATAAGCTATACTTAGATTCCAAAGCTCTTGACAAACTTGAATTAATCCTCACTGTTGCTATTTTACTACTTTTATAGTATCTGCTGTAGCTCATTTGTAATAAGGTTTAGAACAGAACCTGACTTTCATTCCTCATCCTAGTTATTGAATATAGTCTGTTGCTTACTAAACACTGTGACTATCACAGTGCTAATTTGTTACAATTTTTTTTTCAAGATATTTCATTCAAGTGAATTACAGCTTATTCAAATAATAAAAAACACATTTCAGAAAATTTTATGTATATTTCTATGTATTTCAGAACAAGCAGCTGGTAGCAAACTGCTGGGGAGTTTTGTTGTTGGTTGTTTATTGGTTTTGTTTTGTTTTTCCTAATGTCCTTAACTTTATTTTCTATTCCTTTGCTGTATTTTGAGGTTTTATACAAGTAATAAATTATGAAGTGATACAGAGCCTGCAATCCTTCTAAAAAGTGTCCAATTTTGTTAAATCATGAAATATCGGGCAAACATGAGGTCCTCCTATAGATATTAAAAAGGAAAAATCAAAACAACTTAACATCATCTTTCAGTGTGACAGATGTCTTTATCAGAGCCACACTAGAGTTCTGACCAAAATAATAAAAAAATATTAAAAGCACTGTAAATATGTACATGAATAGTACTTTTTTCCTAATTACTCTACTGAACACATTAAGTAGTGTATACTGAATGTAGCTTCTTCTTTCATTAAGCTAGCTTTACTTGAATAATTTTGTTCCAAATATCTTTGCAAAGGTCTTTTTTTTTTTTTTTCAATTTACAAGGTCAAATATACCTTTGACTAAATCTCTTTTATTTCACTGAATTTCCCTATTGCTTCTTGACTGAAAAACTAGCAGCATAATTTGTTCCTGAATGTGTTCTCTAGATTGACCTTTAGTACTTTTCCTTGTATTTAAAAACATAAAAATTGAGCATTAATGTGCAGATGGCTTTTTTCCTTCCTGAAACTAATACAATGCATAACAAAATCTATTTCTGCCCTGGCCTGGGTTAAGTTTGGTGTGCAAGGACTTTCAGACTCTTTAAAGATTTTTTCCTCGTTTGCTGATAATGCACTGTCTTTGTGGCATGATCATCTGAAATGCTAGAGTTTTCAGTTGTGTTTGTTCCTCTTCAGAACCCAAAAGAAAGGATTTGAACTGCTTTTGGGTGTGCAATGTCTTCCAGGGTTCCAGTAAAGCTGCCTGCAAAGGATTGCCGTAGATATTCCATAGAGGGGAACTTTGCAACGTGCCACAAAGATGAAGTACTCTAGATTCTTATCAAAATCAGAAATATTTTTTTTTTTTGAGTCCTGAAAGCTTTATGAGAAATCATCTACTCGGAGATTATCTGCTGTTTAATCAGAGCAGTGTTGTTTGAATAGGTCACTCTGGTGTTTTTGTGTGTGATCGGATCCCAGTTTGCTTGGTTTCAAGTGTTTAAACACAAACCTTGAGTTCTGGGCTGTATCTTAGATGGAATTAGTAAAAGTTTTCAAAACTAATTTCTGTAGTGAGACACCTTGTTTAGCAACAGTAGCTCTCTTGCCCATACCAAGCACCAGATCTAGACAGTCGTATTTTCTGCTTTCAGTTGAAAACACAAGACAATCAAGAAATTATTATTTTAAGCACTTACCTTTTCTGTTGACTGACCTATGGATTGTCATAACTCATCAGACCTAACATTAGTGTTTTTTTGTATTAGAGCATGACTTAGATTCTTTAAGCATCAACTTTCTTTTGTGCTAGGCATAAAATTTGCTTCATATGAGGAAACTGTCTCAGTTTCAAATGCATTAAAGTGTGTTATGAAAACCAAAGTATAAGCTCACAAGGAAGTGAAAGGTATGATGTATTAGGAAGATGAAGATAGTCAAAGATACAAATATCTTTGCATTATTTTTATCATATGCATCTCATACTTTTTGGTCATGGAATTTCATACTGTTCAGGAGTCTTACAAAGAAAATCCCATTTATGCCATTTGTGCCTCATCACAGGAACAGAGAAATGCAATAAGTTATTAGTTACCTGATTCATCTGGCAGAGATTCTTTTCACACGAAGGCACAGTGTGCACCAATTTTTCTAACTCAGCTCTGGAGAATCTCTCAGAACTTTTAATCTCCTTTTTTTTTTTTTTTTTTTTTTTTTTTTTTTTTTTTTTTTTTTTTTTTTTTTTTTTTTTTTTTTTTTTTTTTTTTTTTTTTTTTTTTTTTTTTTTTTTTTTTTTTTTTTTTTTTCAGTCAAGAGGACAGCAGAATAATGTCAATCATTTAGAAATTCCAAACTGCTTATTCCACACAAGAATGGGGATGTGTAGTCATTTTCTTGTCTGTCCTTATGTGATTTTATTGGACACTTCTGCAGCTAGTGAGTCTTGGAATCAAAAGCAACAAAGAATAGAACTTGGATTATTTGCCAAGGTTGTTTGTTTGTTTGTTTGTTTGTTTGTTTGTTTGTGAAAACTCTCCTTAAATAAATCCAAAATGGAAGAAAATCTTTTTGCTCTGTACTAACCCAGTCTAGGAGAAGATGGAACCTCTGCACAGGAAAGAAGTAAAATACAGAATTTTTTTTTTTTTTTGGGGGAGGGGAATTTTAAATTAAGGCAATGCAAAATGACTCTTCTCTCGGAATTTTATCTACATAGTACTCACCAGGACTATTTAGACTGCCTCGAGGGCCCATTGTCCTATACTTTTCTTCTGAGCAGTGAAGCATCAGTGGTATATCCCACTTGATGTGAAAATTAAATGTATTCATAGATCAAGAAAGAGTGAAGTCAGAAAAGCACATGTTATCCTGGATTCTATGAAACAAGAAAACAATATCATCTGCAGGACTTTTTTTTTTTTCTTTCTTTCTTTTGGACAAGTTTTTCTGTGTAGATTTCCTTACTAAATTTTTTTAGAAGTGTCCTACTGTGGTATGACTGGATTAACTACTGACTGCACAACCATTTTGGTCTTCCTGGGATTACTGTAGTCGGCACTCTGCTTGGTGAGAAGTGCTGGAGTATGGATTCTGTTTCCTTGCCATTTTAGTAACTGAAGAGTATAGTATTCATCTGTGGTAATCTGTGTAGAAAGCTGCCCATTTAAGAGTAATGAATTCTAGTTATTCAAACCTGACAGCATTTGCTGATAGTTTTGTGGTGATCATGCTTCAGTGACTTGTCAAGACTCTCTCCTGGACTGTCTGGAAACTGATTCAGTAGGTTTGCCTTGGGCAGTTTTGGAGATGGGCTTAGTGTATGATGTGAGATGTACGTATAAATTCAGTCGTGTAAATATAAATTCTCACAAAGACAACACTTTAAAGAAATTGACCTTGCATGCAGATAGAACAGGTAGCTGTCACCTGTACACTGAAACTTTTTAGATGGAAATGAAATGCATTTTCAGTTGAAAACCTGATAAGATTTTTTTTCCTGAAGGAAATCCTCCTGTACCTTTTTATTTTAAGCAGTACCTGCAAGATATTTTTTAATTCTTTCGTTCTTAGGACGAGCAGTGTAACAGAGCCCTGATCAATACAGTGCTCTTCAAATGCTTGGAAAAAACTGCTTGGAAAGTGATGAAAGTAGATTGTAGAGAAGATATTATCTGCAACAAGATCAATGCTTTTTTTCTGACCTTCTTAGTAGATCCAAGGCAGAAGAATAAACTTTGCTTTTCCTTTTTTGGACATATGTTTCATAGTCATTGTTTTACTGTACAGTGCAGCCACTCTTAAGCTGAAGCATATTTAAACAATCTGAAAGAGAATTCCGAATTCAGATACTGTTTGCAGCAATATCATTCAATGACTCCTGATATAATCATCCTGAATAGGTGCTTTCTTTTACTGTGTGAAACTTGTGACAGTTTTGGTTGGAAAAAGTCAATTGTTATAGAAGTGTGTGTCCACTAGATGTCATTCATGTAATCTAATTTTTGTTACAGCATTTATTTCTGAGGAGCTACGTAGGATGGTGGATACAAATTATCGGCATTATGAGCTGCTTTTGTATATGCAGTGCTTTTCACTTTATGTATGTATGGCATGTTACAAAATAATATTCCAGTTGTCTCTGTGATGGGTTTGACACATCACTTAGTCTAGAACTCCTATCTTTACCTGGTTTTGCCTTCAGTGACATTCATTGTTGCATGAGTAGATGTGTTATATAAGAGCACCCGGGTTAGCTGTTTGTAGTCTGTTCTGCAAGGAGAGACGTGAGTTTAAAGGTAAGTCCATCATGCCCCAAAGGAAAACAAAAATACCATGTCATTAATATATTTCTACACAAGATATGTTCTTTTCTAGGATCTTTATGCCTTAAAGGGCAATTCTTTAAAAAGTGCATATCTAATTAGGAAAGGGAACTCAAATTTCATAAATTCACACAAGTGCATTTATATACTTATATCTTAGCTATAAAACTGTGCTTACAGTACTTTATTAATATCTGAGGAATTTCAAATAGAATCACTTTAATTTAGCTTAAATAAAATACCATGTATGTGGACAAGTCAAAAGTGTGTCTGACCATTGAGTTGAATGTGCTGGTAGGGTCTGTACTGATGGGTATTAGCAAAGAGTTCTTTCACCCCCCCTGTCTCTCTCCACCCGTCTTTGTAGTATGACATATGTTAGTAACTGCTAGACAGCTTCTGGGAAGCCATATCCATACTCCCATGGAAGAGCAACTGCTGCAACGTTGGCCTGTGCTCTTTCCCACTTTCAGCTTGGAGCAGCTATAGTGAAACTGGAAGCTGGAGATCACAGCTTCCTCCAACCTCCCCTTCCCCTTCCATATGGAATAAAGAGTTTCTCTGCCCTGTGTAGTCAGCCAGAGGGCAGGATGGGGAAGTGATAATCCTCTTGGAATGAGCACTTGCATGAAAAATGATAAATGCTACATTGCATGGGGATTAACACTTGCTTATGAACTTGCTTTTAATGGAGTGATGCTTCTCTTTCAGCAATGTGAAGGTTCACTATACTTGTAGACCTGATTAGGAACCTTTAGCACCGTTCAGCCAAAAGGGAACCATCTGCCACCAGAAACATAAGGCTGTTCAAAGCTGTTCCACTGTTTTGCATATTGCCCTCAAGAATGTAAACTACTTACTTTCACATAGCATTTACTTCCCTAAAAAAAATGCTTGTTCCCCACATCTCATCACAACATTCTTCCTTCTTGCATCATCAGAATTGCATTTCTGCTCACATTTAATGCATCTGTTTGAAGTCTCTGATTTATCTCCATGAAACTCTGAAGCAGAGCTATCCAGAGCCAGTTTAATGAACGGAGTTGCTGTATAAATCACATCTATTCTCATTTCTTTGATGTGAGAGCTTATGTTATTCTGTGAGTTTGTTCACAGCACAGGTCAGTCTGTGACTGAAGTGTGTGAAGCTTGTTTGGTATCTCTGGATATGTTTGGTATTAAGTACTACTTCATAAAGATTTAGAGTAGGACTGAATTGCCACTTTGCAGGATGACCCCTTCTTTTCACAGTGAGCTTATATGTCATGCAACTTTGATCATTAAGTTGATTTCCAAGTACTGATGTGTGCTAATAAATTTGTCATAGGTTATATTGTTTACTCTAAAAATATTGCATTACTGCTACAGTAAGGTTAGCTCCCCTGGAATCATGACTGTGGTGCTCCAGTACACTGCTGCTCCTGGGAATTTGTTGGGAAGAGTAGCGAGAGAGCTTCGGTTCTGTTTTCAAAAGTGATTTACGCACTTAAGAAGTCTCAGTCCTGTTGTCTTCCTAAAATACTGTAGTTTGAAATGCTAAATCTCCTGATGAAAATAAGCTTTTTAAATATGCAGTGCTTTTTAATGTTGTTTCTCATGCTCTTTGCTACATTCAGATGTTACATGACTCTAAAACAGGTACTTTTATAAATACTCTGACTATAAAATTTGGTGGTAAAAAGACTGAAAAATTGTATTCTAAGGCTTTGTATGTTATCAAACCCCTATTATTACCAAAATTGTTTTGATTTCCATAGTTTTTAATAAGTAGGAATTTCTCTACGAGACTTGAATCCAGTTTTATTGAGAAGGATAAGGGTGAAGGTGACACATAAATTTTTTAAAAGTAGTTCTCTGTTTTGACAAAACCATACTTCCTGACCATCACCTAAAACACACTACTTGCTGTAATTTACTTTTCTAACACAAATTCAGCTAGAGAAATTGATCTTACATCTGTATCCCCAAGGGAATCTCAACCAGTTTTATCCAGTCTACACCCTCACCTTTGTTCACCTAGATCTAGGATAGTTTTGACAGGTGTTTTTTTCCGATTTATTTTTACCAGGAGTTTTGCAATACTTGCTACAGTCTTGTTTAGGTAGCTTTCCATGCCCACTGAGAGGAATAAAAGAAGTAATACCGTTTGCAAAGATAAAACCTGGATTTAGGGAAAAGTTTTTGGCTATATAGTTAGCGATGTCTTATGGCAGTTGATTGCCATATTGTGTCTAGCAAGCTTTTACATATATAAAACATATGTATAGCTCATCTAGAGTGTTCTCATTCCTGGATTGTGTGAAGCCAGTTCATTCGTGTATCCACCAACGTTGTATTTTTTAAACCGCTTGTATTTTTTTTGTTTTTGTCTCTGACATGATTTCCATTTTGACTACCTTTTGTCGTATTGTGTCCAGATCTGGCAGGTGTCTCAGGTGAGTTCTTCACGTTCCTGAGTAATATGAAGATCTTATATAAGCTTTTAAGGCACCTGAGTATAGCTTGCTTTAGTTTTTGAACAGTATCACGTTGCTGTCTCTCCTTCTCCTCAGGTTGCCAGAGTATGAGAACAGCATGTAGCTCTGTGCCTAAACTACAGGTGATTACCTACCAACTGCAGCTTCAGTTTGATTTACTATCAAAAGGTTCTTGGGCTTCCTTTGTCTGTGTTCCACGACTTTTGCTTTGTTTCACCGTGGATCATTTTACACGGTAGTTCTTGGTCATCAGTTACTCCGATGACTCGGAATCCCGTGAATCCTGCAGAGGTGACCTCTGAATCTGAGGTGGCAGCAGCCAAAACAATTACCTGACTAGTAATTCCTGACTTGGTTTATCTCAGCTACAGCAAGTTTAGGGTACTCAGATTTTGAATGAGGATGTCAACATGTGGGTTTGATGAACTTTTCAAACTTTGGCACTTTAGTTTTACATCATTAGTCATCTGTCTCTTCCTGGGTGTTTCTAGGTAGATGAAGCTTGAGATTACAAAAAAGTAGTCTTGTAAGACCCAACTTGTGTTTCATATTTTTTATTTTACATTTTCCATATTCCTTTTTTTTAGAAAGCTACCAGGGTAAAGAGTAGAAGTTAAATCTTCTTAGTAGAAAGGCTATTCTTTGCTAGATAAAAATAAAAAAGCAATCACAAGGTTATCCTTTAATTTGCTGTCCAGTTTATATGCTGTCAGTTAATAATAGTTGAGCTTCATGTGGAATGGCCATAATAATAAACAAATAGAAATCTGATGTGACTTCAAGTAGGGAAACATTAGCTGAATCTATGTAATGGTTAAATCCTAATATAAAGACAAGGAATATAAAATATTCTGAATACCAATGTTAGTGTTTATGATAATGTCTCTTCTAATTACAGAGAAGTTTTTGACTTTGTCAAATTTATCCTTGGCATATGTGGTTATGGTAGTGTGTGGAGAGTTTTGACCATGAATCAGTGTTGGTAACAATGCAACAAAGCCTTTTGTAGTACACACAAGTTATTAACTTAGCTCATTGGGGCAGAGGCTGCATTCTAATTTAGCTTGAGGCTTAGAACAATGGACCCTGAGTCTTATTTCGGTGCTTACACAAACCCACAAATAATGTCTTCCTCTTTTGTACACAAGCTTGCAGTATTTTGTTTTGAGAATTTTAAATATAAGAGTAAGTGTTTTGAAGTAATTGTATGATTTGACTTGGTTTACCTGATGTTGCCCATTTTTGCATACCCAATTGACATTCACCACTTTGTCAAAGTTGGAGGATAAGTGAGAAGCAAAAATGACCATCACATGACTGTCAGAATCGTGAAATAATCTGAGTTTTGTTTAATACCTACAGTGTTTACTGATGCATTTAATCTATGAGTGAGGTGGAAGGTCTTGGGCAGGAATAATATATATGTATGTATTAAAAGTCTGACCAGGTAGGCCGTTTAATAGAATGTTAATAGTGATACCTCTTAGCACTCATGCATAATTATTCTATCTTTTCACTGTCACCTTTTCAAACTTCTCAGAAATACTTAAGTAATGTATTTCCTTCCATTTAACAGTTCTGAGTAATGATGATGAGGAGAAAACAGTTAAACAGTTTCTTTTTTTGAGCACCAAGTGCTGAAAGTACCAGAATGCCTCTGGTTTTTGTATTGGTTCCTGTGCATCTTGTGCAAGCTTCTTCAAACATGCATCATATAAGCCTTTGTCAGATTAAAGAAGATAACATAAATTATATGTAGTCAAGAGATTGGACTGCAACTCAGAAATGTAGTTCTACATTTGATTGCAAAATAGCTGTTATTTCTGATTTGGGTGCCTGTTGCAACCTCATTTAATGTGATGCTGCCTTTTGAGTGAATTCTCCCAGTCCATTTTTAATACAAGGCAGAGCAGTTTCTTGAAATCAGCAGTTCCAGACTGCAGAAGATAACAGTAGTAGATACTTCTGGAATTTCTACTGCTATGTCTTCTATCACATTTCTATCTATGTTTTGAGATTTGATTCCTGCTGTTGTGATTTGAGTAGGCCACTTTTGTGTGCCCCTCCTTCATCTGTAAAAGAGCTGACTGACCTGCTCCTTCTATTTTTCTCGTCTTTGGTCCTAATTTAAACAGTAAGCTGTTCCTTAGCTGTTCAAAAGACATTATTCCTGGTGTGACTGCCTGGCATTGAACAGTGTAACTTCCAAGTGTATGTGAGCTAGTTTCAATGTTGCAAGCAGAGAATAATCATAGATAAACAGTCTTGGATGGGGCTGTCTTTTTTCCATGCAAGATCATCTTTAACAATATTGCTCTATGCAGATATTTACCTGACTTGTTCTGGGATTCCACAACCCCATCAGTTCATTTTAGTGCTTCACTATTCATTATCTCCATGGCACACAAGGCAATAAGCTAGCTAAAGACAGATCAGACATTAAGAAAAGCATACAGAAAGAGTATTTTGTGAATCTTGTGTGTTCTACTGATGATCTAAAATGCCACTTTAATATTACCTTACTGTTGCAAAGGAGCCTTCAATTCATGTTCAGTTATTGAAACGTGTAAATTCTGGATCATTTTCTCTTGCATGTGAATTATTCATGTCAGTGAATTACTCATGCCTAGTTGTAGAACCTCCCAGATGATTTTCCTTGTTGAATTTTACCCTCTTGCTTCCAGATACCATTTCCATTAGTTGCAAACTTTCCAGGATTTTCAATTCTGTCTAGTCTGTCCAGTACTTGCAGTTCCTTTCGTGGCATCTTTGATGTACATCCTTTCCTCTCTCAGTATCTGCCTTTTTAATGAGAATATTGAAGTGATCCCTGAACAGTTGATAGTGTTTTTTTACACTGACAAATAGTTCATAACCCCTTTGGGTGATATCCAACCCGCTGGTAATCTGTTTTCTCATGTGGCCTTATTGAAACTGTACCGCGCTGCCTTCTAGTCTGGTGTGCAATGACAGACACCCAAGGAAATGTACTTGTTCTTTGCAAGTCAATATTGGCTGCTAACCTTTCTCTGGTTGTTTGGTGGGGGATGTGTATCCTTCTGGGAGGTAAGTGCTGACATATAATTTGCTTCAATTTATTTTAATTTTTTTTTTTAATCCAGTCACTGTGTTTGCACATTTCTAATCTCTAGCATCTCACTTCTGTCCCCAAGCTGCTAGTGTGCAGCTTCCTCAGACTCTACAAGAATTCTAGAAGGAATGTTAGCACATCATGACACTTGAAAATGTTTTTTTTTTCAGTAGTTTGCTCTCAACACAGCATTTTCATAATCTAGCCCAGGTTTCATTGAATATTGCCATGTTGGTGTGCTACTGTACCTTTGCTAATGAATTCACTGAGTATGTGTTTGTGTAGTGCATGATAGAGTCAGTAGGTATTTTTTAATGCAAATAGCAAGCAGCTAAAATAGTAACACAGTGCATCTGTACGCAGCAGGCAGATAGGCTGCTGGTGGAGATTGTGAATATTCATAGGAATCAAGAGGGTCATGAGTTAGTTTCAGATGGCATTGATTACTGTGCTGGGCATCTTCAGAAGACTTAATCATCCAAATCCATTTTAATCCTTTAAAAGTGGAAGTTAAATATGACTTCAAGGACATGTGAGACCTTTTGATTAAATTCTGTGTTAGGGCTTATGAATTTCACCTGAAAACAGAAGTTAAAAGAATACCATCTTGGGAAATGTGCCAGTTCCAGGTTTTATGTAAAATACTAATCCATAATGTGATGAATTTACACAAGGAAACAGTGGATAGACCACAAGTTTACTAGGAAATAAAACTTTGTGTAAATGACGTTCCAATAATTAAATATTGACAGACATACCAATTATCTCCTTGTCTAGCATTAAATTAGTATACCAGGTCCTGAGCATTATGAGTGACATAATAATAATAATAATGACATTCATAAAGAAACGATGCCTTCTGTGTTCATGTACCAGTCTTCTGATTACACCCCTCCCTTCCCCCCCCCATATTATGAGTTCCAAAAAATGCTAATGTGGAAAAAGGCAGGAGACAGCTGACTTCTTCACATAATTACCCAAGCTGACTTGGCAGCATGCTAGACTTTATCTGCACGCCATTTTAATAAAAACTTAGTTATTTGTTGTTTGCATTTTTGATTTCAGCTCCTTGAGGGAATCAAGACCCTGTTCGTGATTTAGTGAGACTTTAATGTCCGCATGTAAATGGTATTTTTTGGGTAATGTATGTCAGACTCACCAGACTCATCAGTAATGTATCAACTCATCGGGATTTGGAAGGGAAGGCAGCTCCTTCCCCAGAGCTCCAAAAATACTGAAAGAGGATGCCGATAGATTTTGTTTTAAGACCACCTCGTGGCTTTTAAGCCAGCCTTACGATTTTTTGGAGATCTGAGTGATGTTGAGTGTGTGGCTTGGCATCATGTAATCATTCGCCGTACCATCTGCTGTAGTTCCAGCAAGAGATGCTCCCCTTGCCATCCCTACCCCAAAACCTTTTCTGATAACGTTGCTTCCAAGCTCTGCACCCGTGCCTTCTAGAGAATAAAGCAGACTTTTGACATGCCTGAAAGGCCATTAAGAGACAAATATCCGCTATATTTAAAATGCTGTTCAGATCCGTTGTAGTTGTTGTGATGTCGCGCTACAAGAATGTCTTAAAACATATATGTAAAAGAGTTGTAACGAGAATTAGAAATACCGCAGACTGAACGTCTCCAGAGCCATTAGGAAAGTGGCTGCAGTGGAACTGGCAGCAGTTGGTGATTGAGTAATGGTATGATGGCAGTTTCAGCTCAGGCAGGGACGATGCTGTGTTTGCCACATGTGAATTAATATAGTGCTGCTTTTTAATGTTGAGGGATTAGCACAATATTTTTATAAAGAATATTTGAAGTATAAAAGGCTAGGAGAATAGATGAACCCATATTGCAGACAGCTGCTTTTTTGAGCTGATGAGCTAAGTATTTGCTATAGCTGGGAAACAACAAGTCAGAAATTAAAGCACTGCCAGTGCTTATGATAGGACATTTAAAATACCAGGTAAGTGATATACCCTTCAAAAAAGTAGCCAGAAAAAGGATAAGAGGCAGTAATATCTGCATGCCACTTGGACTAGGCTTTACTGCTCAACAGCCATTTGTACTGTAACAATTATTTTCAATTCTGTGTCCATACTTTATGAAAATCAGCCAGCAACAGAAAATAAAATTGGGAAAAGATATTAAAGAACAAGGGATGCTGGAAGTGATAATTTGAGTTCTAGAAGTTAAGACTATATTTTTCAGAAGTTAGGGATATATTTTTCATCATTCTAGTTCTCTTGATTTTCTTTTCCTAATATGTGTATCTGTCAGTGAGATTTAGAATACCAGTGAAATTAGGAATACAAGGAAGGAGTAGATGGACTGCAGCATCATACTCAATTCTCTTGGAAATTAGGTCTGTTAAGCAACCATAAAAATTTGCCAAGCTAGGATGAAGCTCGAGCACACTGAGACTACAGTGGTTGGAAAAGGAAACTGGAATATTGTGTGGCTCTAATCTATTGTTTGACATCCCATGCCTGCTCCTGTGTAATTTATTTGCCTCTTTTGGTCACCTGACTGAAGACATGAGGTGGGCCACAGGGTAAGCCAGGAAATTCAGCTCTTGGCTTTCCAAGTGCACAGCTCAGTTGTTTCTCCCCTTTCCCCTTCCCCCTCCCTCTTTCTTCCCAGCTGGTCAGCACATGCACAGTAATTGCTCAGGCCAGGTAGGGCAGATTTGGAAAGATGCATACGGACATGCAAATCTGGAATAAATTTTTGGACTGCAGCAACAGGGTGAAGTTACTGTAAAGCAAGATTTCTTTTATGTTTAAAGTTTTTAAAACTAACAAAAAAGAGAGACAACAAATTCGCTTTATAGGCTTTCCTTTTCTCTACTACTACTAAGTGAGAGGGTTTGGGATTTTGCCAATATATTACACATTGCTCAAGAAGATTACAAAGAAATCCCAGACATGCACTAGAGAGCTATTAAATTTAACATTTCTTAAAGGTATTTTCAACAGCTAAATACTTGTTAGAGCATTGTTTTCCCCAACTTTCAGAAGTTGCCACAACTCAGTCACAGATAAGAACTTCCAGGTTTTTAATTGATATATAAATTGAGTTTAAAACCAAATCCACTACATTTCCTGTGGTAAAGGAAACAGAGACTCTTCAGTTTTGGTTTGTCCCTAATTTGAAAATCATGTTCTCAGGAAATCCCGCGTAATTATTTTACATAAACAGGAAAAGTAATTATTTCCTTGGGGCTCCGTTTGTGTGGACATGGGGGTGAGCAGAAGTGGTGTAGATTCTGGAACTCACATGTTAATGAAAGTATTTCAGAATAAAGAAAAACGTGTTCCAAATAAGGTGATTTTCTATCTGGTCATGGATGATCTAATGGAGGGGGGAAGGTTAAAATGCTTTATTTTTTCCTTTATGGGTTCTTACTGTTTCTCTGAATTTCAGTAACGAGGACAATTAAAAATTAAAAGGTGACAAATTTTTAGTAGGGGTATCTTTTTATTCTTCTTCAGATGTTCTTGCCTTGTCTGCAAACCTGCCTTTTGTCATCTGGAAATGAATGAATTCTAAACAGCTATTGTAAAAACGCTGCAAGATTTGAACCCTCACATCCTTCTCTGCTCTCACCCCCTCAAGGCCCTAAATTTACTTTTCCCATTTACAACAGTTCAGTTGAGGGTTGAACTTCCCCTCATGCTTCTTGTGAGCTTTTCTGATTTCACTTACCGTTTGAACAAGACATATTGGACTTTGTTTTCTCTAGAGTTAGTATGAACTCTACACTTCACACAATTGATTTTGTTTCAGTTGGAAAACAGTGTTACACGTTTTGAGTATAAATTGTGCAGTAAGTAGGCTGGCTTTTTCTGTGTGGGTGGAAACAATCTGTAGAGTTATTGCAGGAGTTGAACCCTGTTCAGTTATAAAAGTTTTGAAATAAAAAGCCAAAGATTTTTAAGGAACTATTTGTGGATTTTTTTATTTTTTTTTTTTTTTTTAAGCCAGGATGTGATTCAAGCTATTATTTAACAAGAGGACTCGACAACCTCACCAAAAGCAGAGAAAAATTTAGTCTAGGAGCAGGTGCATGCTTACTTCATTTGGATTTCTTAAAAGTTTAAAGTTCAGTATATCACTCCAACAAACTGTGGTCATGAACATTCATAGCTTCAGGGGAGAATTGGAAGGAATGATAGTCTTAGCAGAAACTGTAACACTAAAGTTGCTCGGAGAACATGGTTTCAAGTGGAAAATCAGGTTAGTTTCCTTTTTTTGGGTTCTCAAGGGTAAACTGTGAGTTAATGTAGTAACAATAAAATGATAGGTATTTCTTTATAGATTTTTTTTTTAATCCGGTGGAACAAAGAGATTTATTCAGTAATCATTCTAAAAGGTATTTTAAGAATGTTAACCCAAAATGGTAATTGTTAAGTGAGCGTATGTTGCAGCGAGAAGTTCTTTGTGTGTTACGTAGCTACACATATCGGGACTTGCAGTGGAAGGGTATTCTCAGGAGCATTGAATACAGTTTGAATTGTCCACTTGGTGAAGTCATGCTTGTGTTAGATTAATAACAAACATATTTACCTCTGCTAGGTAATCTTGGAGCAGTAAGCAGGTTAAGCTACTACAAAATGGTTCTCTGCCACACCTTTTTTTTTTTTTCTCCTGTTGTATTTATTTTATAAGTACACATACCTGAAAACTTTTCTTGCATGTTCACGTTTCTCCTGTGGGATCCAGAAGTGGGACTTGAATTTCTGATCATGAATTTTTGAGACACCAGTTTGAAGGAAGCATTTTCATATATATGGGCAGGTTAACCTTTTTTTTTTTTTTCTCTTTCCAGTGAATTTTGAAATGCTCCGTACTGTGATTTTTGTAGCTACTATTTTTAAAGTCAATACTTATTTTGGTGGATACTCTTGGTGGAAGCAGGATTCATGGTTTATATACAAACAAGAATTTTGTTCAGAACCCTTGGATATAATTCCAGAAGTAGAACTAGTTACTTTCTTCATATATTCTACATGCTTTTAAGCCTCGTGAGAAAATTTGGGTTATACTCGTGTTGTCTTTGTATAAGGAAATGTTAGGACTTGCAGGGAGGAAAGCAAAAAGTATCTGTCTAAATAATTTATTATGAAGAGTTGAAAAGCCTTTACAATTCTCTTAAAAATATCAGATGAGGGAAGAAATCTGTAGGCTGGCATTGCCTTATGTGTTTTTAGTTTACAGGTGTGAGTCTAGCATAGGTGTTATTTAAGGATGTTCTCCAGAAAAATTTCCAGAATCCCTCAAGCTCTACTCAGTTTAACTTTGTTTATTTATTATTTGTGGGCATTTTTTAAAACTTACCTATGCAGTTCTTTATCACCAGCGGTATTGCTCTACCAACAAACCCTGTTACTGGCAAACTCTTGAATACTGACTTTTTAGAGGGGGTAAAAAAAATCATGGTTTGTTCTCCCATTTTGGCCACTGATAGTTATATCGTTCTTGTGCAAATTATTTAAGCCATAGCCATAGAGCAGCAGCTGTTTTCTGACTTAGCCTTAGCTCAGGGAGGAAGGCTGTGAATTGTGGTGCTGCTATAAATTGCTTAGAGTTACTGTGTTTTTAATAGCATGTTTATACAGGTCTTAATAGATCTAAAGAACATACTTTACAAGGATTTAATTCTGTTTATAAATAGAGATATTTCTTTTTTTATGTATTCCTTCCCCTTCCCTTTTATTCTTTTCTAATCCTACTTTTTAGGAAGCATCAAAAAATAACAACTTTTAGCAGATATTGCCAAGTATGTGGTTTTTTTTTTTTTTCAAACAAGGGGAAGATGATAGTTTGTGAGAAGTAACAGTTCCATCCACCTCTCAAAATTTGTTGTAAATCTTCCATTAGTTTTCCCAGGGTGCTGCAGGAAGACCAGGACCCTAATTCTTGCAAGAACTGCAGAGCTTCCTATCTTGGAAAACTCTTCTAACGTGAAACTTCTCTTTGTATTCATTCCATTCATCATCGTGCTCCTTCAGTTTATGAGTCTGCTCAATAAATTCAGCGTCAACTACTTGCAATAGCTAGTCTCCTACGTCTTTTCCGAGATTTATACTTCATACTTCAGCAGATTTTTTCTATGGATTAATGGAAGAGGAGCTAAACCTTCAAATTTATTTTACATTTAAAACAAAATTTTCTTTATTGTATCCACTTTGATTAACTCTTTACCTAGAACTATGGGTGGAAAAAGAGACTTGAAAGAAAAAAAATGTTACATAAAATTAATTTCTACAGTGATAAAAGCATTATAGTATCACATTTTCATTGGCAAAAAGTGGTTTTTTATTTGCAGCAAAATTGGGAGAACAACTGCAGGCAATTACGGGCTTCAATTCATCAAGGTACCTAAGCATATGTCTAACTTTAATTGAGTGAATAGTCATTTGACTTCAGGGGATTATTCATGTTTGTAAAATTAGACACATGCTTAAGTAACTTGGTGAATCAAGGCACTAGTGACTTAATGGAATGGTGAAGACAGAACAAGCAACTGTAACCTGCCCTGTCGATGTTCTCTGATCGCTCTGGTTGTTCAATAATAGTTCTTGGTGGGTGTATTTTCTGTTCCTTTAATAAAGTATCCAGCTTAGTAACTGCGTAGTTTTGTATTCATCTTCTGTGGACAGTACTTACTCTATACCCAAATAGCAAACAATCTCTTGGAAAAAAGTGAACTAAACCTGTGCAGGGCTGTTATGGCTGCTCTCATGTGGGTTAAAATGTATTTAATAAATCACTGTGTTATTTTACAGGACAGCAGCCCAGGGGCAGGAGTATTGTGCATTTCCTGCCAACTGCTGTTTGTTAAATTTGTTAATTTGATTTACAGGCATGGTATATACCATGACCTGTTTGCATCAAGAGGTAGACAGATGTTTCATTAGAAGAGTTTCCTTAGCTGTGTATACTTGTAAGTGATTTTGTGTTTTAGGCATGAATTGCAGTAGATAATTCTGCCTCAGACTCTCCTTCAAGCGTTCTATGAGAAGGCTTTACGGATTTGTTTTGGAGGTGCAATGTGCTGATATTCTGAAGAGTAAGTGTTGACCAGAAAGCAGCACGAGAACATGCCATGGAGAGCAGCTGTGAATTGCTAGCGCGGGTTACTTGTGGTTTAAAAGTGGAACATCATTTTAGGCAGGGGTTTGCAATAGGGACATTTATGTAGACTGAAAACCTAGGCTTTCATCTTGATGTGCGAGGAGAATGTAATTTTGCTCAGTCAACTTAGTTGATATCAAAATAAAAGAAAAAACCTGAATTTAACTGCTGACACGATCATAAATGCTGCATTGTCTAAGCAAAAGCACCTTTTGTCCTACAAGGAGAACTATGTGCTCCTCTGTCTAGTCAAAATAGAGGTGTTTTCATAGCTTTGATCAGATTAACCCTTTTTTCATTCTTCTGTTTCCTTGTTCAGTACAGTCTTACTTTCTCCTCAATAAAATTGCAATCAAATATCTGATATTACTGGAGGATATGAGAAGTAATACTTTAACTTATATTTATTCTGTTACGTAAAGAACTAAGTTGCAGGCTAGTGCTAAGAAACTTATATTTTGTTATGGGATTCTAGTGCCTGGATTTACAAGTCAGTTCCTTTTCCTCCTCTCTTCAGATTAAAATACCCTCTCAGACTAAATGTATGATTTCTTTTTTGTTATGGCTATGTTTAAAAGTAGGAAACGGTATTGCTGTGATTTGCCAGGTTTCTATGGCATCCTGCAAAAATCTGGGCATTTATAAACCCCAGGAAAACAGAGGAATTATGATTAATGCTCTTGAGAACTTTTAGTGGCATCAATTAAAGCTCCATAGACCAGGCTTATGAAACAATGAAGACTGGCTGCTTGAGAGGGATTTCGTGTTATTCCAAAGAACACAAGTAGAAAGTAAGAAGCATCTCTCAGTGGAAGTAAGTGTATCCAGTTTGTCAGATGACCTTTGATGAGCTCATCAAACTGAAGAATTTGGCGCTTTCGTTTCTGTTTATTGGATAATGGGAACTTATAACTAGATTAGTGAAGGTAACGTGATCCAGGTGTACAGGAAGGAGCAAATGAATAGAAAAGGGGGGAGGTTTACCTATCTGATGTAGATAAAGTATATATGATACCTCTTATTGCACTGGTTCTTTCCATGTATGATGCCTTGCCATCATTGCCAAAAAAATAATTGGACAGAAGAAGTGCATAATGGACACAAAAATAAGCAGCTGCCTTTCTTTGTCAGAAATAGAAGAAAACAAAATTGTAATTTTATTGGTTAGAACAGATTTAAATATTTATACTCTTCGAATTTTTGCCAAAATATTTTTTCCAAAGCCTTTGCATAATTAGGAAAAATCGAGGTAATTCATTGATTGGAAATTATGTTCTTGAATGAGGCCCGTTGAAGGATACTTGTAAAACCATATTGTTGACTATTTATAGTGACATATAAACCAGGATTCCATGAAGAGAAAATTTTGCTGGAAAGTTGCCTTGCTTTGTAGGCTCCTTGAGGAGCAACACTAAGTCAGGCTCATTTCGCATCGAGGAGTCAAATTGATGGAAATGGATTTCTTCCTCATATTCATAAATCTAGACCTGAAGTGAGGCAAGCCTAGTTGGAGTGAAATACTAATTGGAATGAAAAACAAGCAAATTTATAGAAAGTGTAAGTGATAAACAGTTCTTACTTGGTGGAGGAGGACTTTAAGGCTCTTCTGCTCTCATGAGGAAATAAGTCACTTTCTCTGGTTTTGAGTATGTTTTGTAACACTTATTTTTTGGATGTACAGAGAGTGCAGGAAAAAAAAAATACAGGCAAATCTGAGTTACAAGAGTACCACTTTTAATAGTATAATCCGAAGAGCAAACCCTCAGTACACAGAATAAGAATAGCTTCAATACATGAAGGGTCTCTTGAATCATGGTTTTGTTATATGTCTTTTTTTATTTAACTTTAAATTGTTCTCGCAAGTAGTAATTTAAATGGTTCTGAATTGTGATGTGTATCTCAGTGGGAAGAAAGCTGAAATTCTTCTGGGACTGTGAAAGTGCCACAAATGCTCAAGCTTTTGTTTTAATGCCAGGAATCCAAAACTATTATATTAGATAGATCCCATTGG
Source organism: Empidonax traillii (assembly GCF_003031625.1). Classification (NCBI taxonomy): domain Eukaryota; kingdom Metazoa; phylum Chordata; class Aves; order Passeriformes; family Tyrannidae; genus Empidonax; species Empidonax traillii. The sequence goes on from NW_020956881.1 coordinate 51,196, forward strand.
AAACAGGTGCTTCCTTAAGTTTTATGAACTGGATATGTAAAAGTAAAAAGAACAGTTGAAGTTAAGCAGGACTGAGAGATTCCAAGCACGTGAGGTTTCTGAAGGAAAGGATTGTTTCTGTGTGATACATGCTAATTTTTTTAACTGGCAAAAGGAGAGTGCTCATTGGCTGATTTTTTAAAGCATTAAAGCATCTGCCAGCTGGGGCATTCCGTGCAGTAAACCCGGGATGCTTGGTCAGAACTGTGTGTCAAGTACAGAATAAGAACTTTTCTGACTTCAGGTATGATTCTGGTATTACATATTATGTAAGGGTTGTAAGAAAATTCTCTGGCTGGGTGGAGTGGGGCTGAAAGTCGTAAAGATTTAATTTGATCCCATAATAAAAAACAAGTCTTATGTGGCTTTAATTTTTTTTATTAAGGCTTCAAAACTCCTTTTTCACTATATTTCAGGGTAACATAATTGTTTCAGACACTCTAAATTTCTATGGTGGACTTGTTGCTTGACAACACACAGTATAGCAGAGGGGTATGTGGAAGTGATGTCAGGGCAGAAACAACTGCTGTCCATTCAAACTGGAGCAAAAAAGGGAGGAGGCTGCTGAGGTGAAGAAAAGTACCTAGCTGGAGAAAAACAGCAACATTGTTGGAATAATGTATCTATACACACTGAACAATGCTGGACATCTTTATAGAAGACTAGCAATTAGATATTATATATGTTCAACAGTATTAGTTTCTTAATCAACAAATATGACAGACTGAATTTGTCATTGACGTCTATAGCCTGGTTTCATTTCACTGAGAGAGCCTGAGGGGTAAATTAACCTAAAACATCACATTAAATTTGGTTATATTCCTTCACTTAGAGGTCAAATAGAACAGGGAAATTCAAAGCTATTTTTCAGTAAAAAAACACATTTTTTCCAAAAAAGTAAAGCCATAGAGCTTTTGTTTGACATTTTTTTTCAACTTGAAAAGGCTAATTTAAACCAAATTAAACTAAAAGAAGCCTTGTGGACTAAAACTTCTGAACGTGGGGTTACAACCTGGAGTGTATTTTTTTTCATGGCTGAATTACAGACTTCAGAAAAATGAGTTTTGAAGTAATGTTATTGAAATCCTTCAAGGCAGTTATAGTACAGGTTTTTTGTAAGGCACAGCATCTGTTTGCGTGGTTAATAAAAAAATGAGTATTGCATGGCACAGATATCTATCAAAAGTTCATTAAAAACAATAAAATTCCTAAATTTTTTATTAATGATTTATATAATTTTTTTTTTTTAAATTTAAAATGTGGATTACATGTAGATAAGATCATCCTTGCGTTTGAATACTTGGGTTACCAAAAGCTGAGTGTAACACTGACAGAGATGTGTTCTTTCTTCTGCTGGAATTAGTTTGTCCACTTTTATGAGCACTTCCGGGAGTCCTTCGTTTTAAGGACATCAGGACTACACGTGTATTCCTTGTGCTCAGTGCACAGAGACATTACAAAACCTAATGGTGTAAAGATAGAAAGAAAGATGTCCTTGCAATCAGAACATCAGGTGGTTGGAAGATGTGACGATAATGAGACTTAGAGAATTTTCAGCTGGAAGGGACCTACATTGGTTTAAGTGTTGCACAGAACAGAAATAGGGCTACGAATGTATTTAAGTGCTTTTTGCCTCTGGACAATGGGGTGGGATTCACACTTGTTACCTTGTTAAGAAAGATAAAATTCAGTAAAGATCTAAAAAAGTGCTTTTGAATAGATGCTTAAAAGCAAAGCAGTCACAGTTTGTTCCAAACACAATGTGAGTACTCAAAATACAAGCCAGTTCCACAGTGTCCAACTAAATTAATCACAAACTTGCAAAGATCTAGGAACTGTTCACATGGATTCACCTGAAAATAATTCCAAGATCAATAAACGGACATATGAAAGAAATATCTTTGTGAAGTTAAATGATACTTAACAACAAAGAAATAACCCCTTTTTCTAGGGCCAAAAAGATTTTGCTTTCATCCTGTTGGATCATGATACTCATGATTTTCAGATTTCAAGACAAGTTACTCTAATTCTTGGTATTGCTGCAGCGTTAGGGAATGATATGTAGTGGCAGCTAGATGACAGCCAGTACTTGTGCTGAAAGCCAGCCTGAGGTCTCTGTGTTTATTCTTCAGTTTGTTCTCTAACTGCAGTATCTTTCTTTTATTCTGGTTATAGTTCTTCAGTTACAGGAAAAAGGACAAAATAAATTTAGACCTAAATGAGTGGAGATTCCCATTTTGCTGTGTTAACTATAATATACCTGCTAGCTCCCAAGAAATACTTATCAATTAACACTTTATTTCTGTATCTTTCTTTTTAGCTGGTGTATATGCATCTCTTGTATGAAGCTGATCAGATTTTGTGGTATGTCGTCAAGATTCTTATTTCAAATAGAACACAGTTTATGTTAGAGTTGTTGAAGTAATTAGAATTACAAAGCAGTGTTTGGAGAGTTCTCTGGAAGCATGATTCAGCTTCATTCACAACCTGGTCAACATCTCTTTCTTTCATTGTGTCATTTGCTTAAGTGTATGAAAAATGTCCCATCCTTTTTAGATGTGGTATTTGTAGTTTAGTAGTTTGGCATAGACCCCAAATGGCAACCTGAGTAATGAGTGATAAAAGTTACTGAGAATTTTGCTTAAATTAGGCATTTCCAAACCTTAAAAAAAAAAAAAAAGGTCAAATAAGGTTATTTTAGATTACACTTCCAATTTTTTATACAGGTGGAATTAATAGCTGCACAGTGTCTCAAGTTGAAAGCAAATGCATCTCTGTAGTTTATTCTGTCCTGTAGAGACATAAATGGTCATTAATACCCTGTATTTATCTTTATTACCTAATACTTGATTGGAATCTCCTGTTGTTCATCTCATACTCAATTTTTTTATGGACTGGGGTGAAAAATATCTTTGATGTATAAAAATGGAGAAGGTAGGGTGTTGCTTTTCAGGGCTTTGGTGGGATTATGGCAAACAGGAGCTGCACTGTACATACAGTCTGTGTGCAGCCTGCAACCCTGTCACACCCCAGGTATCCTGTCTGCATCTCACAGAAATGGCACATAGGCAGCAGAATCTGAATTACCAGTGAGTTTGAAGCCTAGAGAAGCAAAGGTGTATTTTTCATCCTGTAATACTTGGAGTACACTGCCAGGATACTTCAGTCTGCAGAGCTTCCTTTAAGTCAACAGCTTTAACTCATTTTTTAGCCTCTTTTGGTAACATCTGTGTTTGAAAACTGGAATCCTTCTTGTGAAGTTGTTTTTGGAGAGTTCTCTGGAAGAGTGACTTGGCGTCATTCACATCCTGGTCAGCATCTTTTTCCCTGCTATGACATTTGCCTGAGTGTGTGAAAAACATCCCATTTTGTTTAGTTGCATAACATGAATCCAAATTTAGTACTCACTTGAGCTTTCTACGCAGGGACCTTTTGGGCTCATTTTTCTTCCTAGAAAGCTAAAGCCTGTGCCAGGTATACCAGTTTTACATTCTTTTGCAGCAGCTTTTACTCTAGTGATAATATGGCAGTGCCATTGTAAGTGTGGGCCACTGTTCTCCAGGCAACAGAAGCACCTTCCTTTGCCACCTGTGCATCTCACTCTGTACCTGCTGCCATCCTGCCAGGGAAAAGCTGCCTGCTTTTATTGTCTTTCAGGCACTTACGTGTCTTCCATTGAATGGTCTCCTGATCCACAAAGAACACAGTGAAGTGAGTTAAGTCTAAAGACTATATTCATGTGTGTATATTTTTCTGCATGCTGTGGTTTTAAGGGATATCTGTCTACAAATGATGAGTAGGCCAGAAAACATTTTACATTATTTTTTTTTGACCTGGAGTGTCAGTTTGGTTTGAGGGCTTTCACAGGGAGTTGATGGATAGGTAGAAATTAACTGGGACTTACAATTTTGCTGTTTTGTATAGCCCCTATTGAATGTAAATGAGATATTTATTGGGACCACTGAGCAGCCCATAGGTGCTGTTCAACCTTATTTTCATGAAATAAATTATATACCTGGTATTGACCCACCCAGTCTATATGGGACATGTAAATTTGAGCAGGACTTGGTTCTTTTACTTATTTTGTCATGTTAGGGAAGGAATTTTTTTTTTTAGTTATCATTTTGACATGTGATTTGTATTTATTATCCTTTAAAGAAAAAGAATTTTCACATGATGGTTTTTATTATTTAGAGCAAGCAAATACTGTAAATTTGGCCTTGAAGTAGCTGTTGCATTCTTTTGATGCTAAGAGTCTTTGGCTGCCTTTACTGTATCAGAGATTCAATTGAAGTGTATTTCTACAGTTTTTAAATTGATGAGTTCTAAGGTCACTTGCGGGCAAATAAGAAAATTATTACAGTGAGAAAATTCCATTCTTATTTGTTTTGTAATCTCAGAAACACCCATAAGATGTATGAAAAGATATGATTTTTAATCCTTTTTAAAACTGGTGTTCACTGCAGAAAAATTACAGCTGTGAACTCCAGACAAACAGTGACAGACAAAGAAAGTGCTCTAGGGTGACACTAAAAGCAGATTGTGGTTCTTGTAAATTTCTTTTTTCATTCTTTTCCCCTCTATTTGCTTTCTTTCTTTTTGTATAACCTGTCATCTTTATTTATTCCAAGAAATGGGGGATATTTTTATCTTCCCAATAAAAAGGGTGTTATTACTACACTGTTGAAATAAAATTCATAGTGCAGAATGGTACATTATTTTCTGCACTGGGATGACATAGAGTGTACAGGGGACACACTGCAAAGAATGTTCAGTTTTATGATATACACAGTGATGCTCTCAGTTGCTCGATTTTTTTGGGGGCATAGTGTAGTAAATGTCAAGAGCCTTTGAAACGTTTGAAGCAGATGTTCTGCTGCCAAACCATAGCGTTTGAACTCAAAAAGAAACAGTTCCCTTAAACCTTGACTTTAAGTCTTAACAGTTTCGCTTCCCAATTGGATGTGGTATGAAGAAGATAAATAATAGAACTGTAGCAGGATAAAATATTTATTCTCCCATGAGGTGGGGAAGAAAAACATGCTTAGCATTTACTTTGCAATTTTATTTGTTCTGGCTCGTTTCCCTCTTACACTCACATATATACGTTTCCAGGCACATGTTAAAAGCAGTAACTGGGGCTTGGCTCAGGCCCGGTGTCCTTCCTTTCCCCTTCCCTTTCAGTCTGAGTTTCTCTCACAGCTTCCCTTAAACTCCCTCTTTGTCCCCATGTTCCTTTTGGGAAGCATTCATCAAAATGTTTTCACCTGTCCAAAATCTGTTATGCTTAATCAAACTGATTAATTCCTATGAAAGTCAGTGTCAGCCTTTTCAAATACGAGTGCCACCTTTAAACACCTCGATAAAAATGGCTTAAATTTCCAAGGCTCTCGGTACCTGCTGCTCCCACTGTCATTGGGAAGTGTGGGTGTGAAGAGGTCACTGCAATGAAAATATTTTAATTAGGTGTCCACCTTCACTTTGGAAATGTCAGACTCCATTTGTTATTTGTTTTGTGAACATATTCCCATGATGAGAATTTCTGTCTGACATTGTGGTTATTCTGCTGGTTTAATCCTGATATCTCATCCTATTTGCATTAGTGTTGAGTTCTTTGATGCCTGACTGATAGCACCAGGTTATAAACACTCAGAAACAAATAACAGACATTTTAGGTCTTGTCACTCATCCTGCTGGTATGAAACCTGTGGCACTAGTTTTGGGCCCTTCTCCATGTGCTGTATTCCTGCTGTACTCTGTTCTTTCAGATCAGAAATGCTTTTCTCCCATTCATTCTCCAAGGGGAGTCAGTGCTCTCCACAGACCCACTCTGCTTGAGCAATGTTGGAGTAAGATGTGGAACTGGGCTGCAGTATCTTTTCTCTTAGCTGAGAGCAGTCCTTCCTCCTGTGGCCACATCTCTTTTTCTGTGAATCTATCTGATGGGGAAACGTGCAGTCTTGGCAGAGTGGAAGAGAAATTCAGTGTGTGGTGTCTTTGTTTTCCATCAGTACCGAGAAGAGGTGGCATGGACAATAGGGAAATTAATATTCCTGTAGCAATGAAGCAATAACCTTTAAGAAAAAAAATGGAATTTTGGTCAATAAGCGCATTCTTACACATACACACACGTATATATATATATACGCATGCATAATTTTAAGGCTACACTAATAGATAAATTGTCTATACTTATTAATTCTTCCCTGTCATTCCAATTGGACACCAGAAAATGCTCCTGATCTCTCTTGGGGAAAAGGTTGATAAAAGGTACCAATTTCAGCATCCAATTTAAATGTGTAAATTAATGGTTAGAAGAGCGATCACCCTATAAGCTTTATACAAATATGTGTGCTTAAAAGCAATGTGTACTTCTCTAAAGAAAATTCAGTATGAACATCATTAGTATGGTACAGCATGTCTAATATTTGTTGATTATGGGTGGGATATTTTTGTTCCATAATAAGGTCTGTGTAGCAAAGTTGGCAAGAAATCTGTGCCATGTACTTGACTAGATCTTGGAGCCAGAATGTGCAAGTGCACTTTCAGTGGTGACCTTATAAAGCAATGCTTTAAAGTGAAGAGCAGTACTTAACATGGCTTCTATTAACATCTTGTACCGTGATTCTGTATTGCTTGTTGAATTAGGGTTTCATCAACTCTGTCCTGGCTTTTAGTAATCTGGCTGCTTCACTTGGCTTCCTACTGCAACCTTGTTTTAGGGAAGCAAGTGTTGCAAAGGAACTGATGTTTTCTTTAGATCATGCTCTGTTTAGCCCCTTACAGAATAAAAACGTCCCGTGAGCTTCATGTGTTCATCCTTCTGATGGCTTAGTTTGTCTGATATTTTACAATAGCTGTCTAGGAAGGCCATCCATGTGGTGAGGGTAAAAGATTATTCAAGATATACCTTTATAAGGGTGGAGTAGTGCTGGGGAATTCTGATCAAACTACTCGGTTTCTGTATTTTCAGTGGCCTTGGAAACAAAATAATAACAGAAATGGTAGATTTTTTTTTTTTCCTGAATGTAAAGAAATTTGATTTGTCTTATGTAAGGGCAACTTTGTTGCTAGGACCATCACAGTTTAGAGGTTAAGATTAAAATTAAGTGAAGAGATGCATATGCACACACAAAGCAGTATAATTTTTAATGTAGTTTTTATATATGTGCATATGTGTTCATACATATATACATATACATATATATATATATAAAATTTTGTACATTTGTAGGATTTAGATACTACCTGTCTGGATGAGGTTAATTCAGAGGCAGTTACTGATAGGGATGGTTATAGCTATGCTAGGAGCTACATGTATATGTGCATATATATAAAATATGTGTATACTTTGGTATTTTGTTTTAACAATAATAATTACTTACAGTGCTATTATCACCATCATTATCAAAGTTACCTTTTTTTCATCACTTTTTTAATATACATCAAAAGATTCTACAGAGTAAGTAAATCTCTTTTTACTTACTATGTAAATGAGGAAGCTGAGACAGAAATTAAGTTGTCCAAAGTCAGTCACCAGGTAGCAAAAGTCCTATTAGAAGTACCCAAAACGTCACCAGTCTGTTTTGTGTTTTTCTCCTTTAGACAGCATTGCATCTCATTTGGTAAGGTCAACTGCATGATATTTAAAGAATAACTTTGTGTTCCTTATGATTATTATGGGCATTGCTTAGCCTAAGGGTTCCAGTAAGAGGATATTCAAATGCAATTATATTTTCACGATGAGGACAGTCAGTGAAACAAGTTACCTGGAGAGGTTGTGCACCCTCTGTCCTTGGAGTCTTCAAAAACTGATTTAATAAAACCCCATGTAACCCATTCTGATGACCCTGCAGGGGGATGGTATGGAGACTTCCTGAAGTTCCTTCTAACCTGACTCATCCAATGATCAGAGGTTCAGCTAAAGGAAACATCCCTCTCTCCTCAGTCCTGTTGTTGGTTGGAACAGCAGGAGAAGGGGAAATCACTGCAGAGCATCCCTGTCATTATTCTGGTCACACCGTTTCGTGGGGAGGGCAATGCCAGCAGTAGTGGCTGATAGTAATGTTTTACGAATTAGTGCTGAGTGGCAAAAGCAGCAAAATTATGTGCACCATCAGAAGTACTGTTAGGAGAGAGGAGCAGGAAGGAATACTGGACAAAGGGGAAAGGAAGCAGGAAGAATGCAGTCTCCCCATCCTTCTGTAATATAAAGAGGGTCACTGTTCATGTTATTCTCTTGAAGCAGTGATGTCTGCTGTGGCTCTACCTGAAAACATGCAGCAGCTGTGGTCTGAGAAAAGCTGCTTTAGACTCTTCAAGACTGTTTTTAAAGTGAAGTTTTAGCCTTTACTGTTTCCATGGCAGTGCTTCAGTAATACATTTTTGAACGGAGAATTTATAGGGAACAAATGGGAAATAAGAATGTGACTTCAGCCCTTTGGAAAAAAAAGGGTAATAAAGATCAGGAGTTACTTGAGGTGTGAGCCAGACCCCTGCACCAGCGTAGCTGTGATTCAGTTGTGCATCCTGGCTCAGTGTACAGCGGCGTGAAAACCATCAGTATGTACCATGTAATGCTGCAGTTTGCATGGGACAGAGCTCTGTAGCTCGATAGCTTTTAACTGTAGCTAGGGAGCCCACGTTCCTGCCCCCGCCCCAACTATTTCCACAAGCTAAAGCTACTGAAATAATGTTTCACTTTGATTGTGCTTTTTCCATTGCACAGCGTAATTTGCCGTATAAAGAAAATTAAAATGAAAATTTGTTTTAAAAATGAAAACATTTAACTTTGAAAAAGTAAGTATCACAAATGATTCTAAATTGCTGCAACTTTTGATTTCAGTTTTTTGTCTAAAATTTCGGTTTTTGTCTAAAATGTATCTCATTCCTTGATATTATGTGTTATAGTGGGGTTTGCTGTTGATTAATAAACACTGTCTGAATGAAAAAAGATTCAGTCCTAGAAGTTCCTGATGAATCTGCTTTTGAATATATCTATCAGATGACAACTTCTGCATACGTGTAGAAATAGAGAATAAACTAGGGTTAGCAGAAAACTGGCTCAACGTAGCTCCTGATAATGATGTTTAAAAAAACCCAAAACCACACAGGTGAGCTGCTTTGCAAATATTGCAGCATTTTTCTCTCAGCTTGATATCTCATAAGTTCAAATGTATTTTGTTTTTCTTTTCAGTTTAAGTGCTATTCTACAAGTGTAACTGGCTTATCTAGTATAGCTTACCGTATTTCAAACAGAATGAGTGCAGAACTCTACTAGTGTAGAACCAGTTTGTGAATAGAAACATTGGTGAAAAAGAAGGAGGGTAGAGTTTGAAAGCATAAGTCCTTCTTTTGAAAAAAACTGACAGCCTCTAGAAGTTGTTGAGTCACCAGGGCTCAACATCCACACCCACGTGGGGTGAGAGAAAGTTCAGCTTCAAACAACCCAAGTCCTAGACTTCCCTGAACAGTGATGGTCGATTTTCTGAACTATGTGTGCTTTTAATGTTTAGGACTACTGTATTCTAGGGACTAAGATGAGAGTACCACAGGCTTTCAGCTGTAGACTAGTTGGACATCAGCTTTTCAGTCAGTTATGGGTGACTGTATCAAGCTGCAACCTATGCAATTGTTGTCCTCAAAGCAGGTATCTTTTCCCTCTGTGTAGCTTGTTTGGTTTTTTTTCCAATATACTTTTTTATTTTTATTTCTGTTCTTGTTCCTCATAGCCTGCCTCGTTTCTTACATGCATTTTTCTGTTTTCTATTTTCCCGTTTGGACTCTACCATGTTTTAAAGTACATTTAAGGTTAATTAATTTTCTCTTTACTGTCATTTTCCAAAATTTTATTAGATTTTGTACAAAAGTGCAATGCCTTCAGCTGCTGACCTTGTGGAAAATACAAATATGTGGAAGACCCAAATATCATTAAAGTCCTTCTGTCTTGAATTAAAGAGTCCCAAGCAAGTTTTGTGCTCTCATAAATGAAATAAGACTTGTCAGTCTGAAAAAAATTGCACATAGCCTTCATCCAGACTGTGCAACTTGGTGAAATTTATTAAAGATACTGTATTGTAAGATGAAATAAAATGTGAACATGAACTTTGAATTCATCTGATAGAGTTGTATGATCCAGGTGTTTTAGGAACAGCTAAATTTGCAATCAGTCAGGACAGCAGTGATGTCTGGTGACATCTGTGTAGTTACAGAGACAACAGAATGAATTTTGAAAGCATAGAAATGTTAGAAGCTTGGGTATGAAAATGTTAAATTTAAGCCAGAATATTTATCGAAGAGTATAGAAACTATACTGTTTAAACAGGAAGGGAAAAGAGCCCAAGATAAACATTTATCAGGCTCTTCAGAGAGTAATATTTTGCAGGAGTACATTATATCCCTGTGCTGTTAAATCCAAAGGACTGCAGAGGGGTTGTCCGGGTCCTTGGAACTGGTTCCATGTAATATGCTGCATAATGTAGCATAATTCTGTACACTGAAAATGTTGCTGAGTCCTTTCTCTAAATTTATAATAGAAAACACTGTCGCTTATAGTTTTGGTAGTGCATAGGGGTGACTACTATGCTGGTTTTTTGTTTGCTTTTATAAAGGAATATGCTTTTCTTAAAATCCACCTCACTGCATATTTGTATTCCCAATGTGCATGTAGATGTCTAAATGCAACTCATCAACAAATTATTTCATCTGAAGTAGAAATGTCATTGTCACAGTCCTGATTAAATTGATTTAGACAGGCAGTCAATTCTGACTTGTTAATCTCAGAGCCAGCTTTATGCTCTACCAGGAGAGAAGTATACAGTGGTGAAATCATTCATGATAACTCTTTTCAGCCTCGTGGGAAGAGTCTGCTTATAGGTTTCCAATCCATGCTGAACTTACAGTCATAAATATTGTTTCATGATACAGGAAGGAATTCATAAAATGAGGTAAATATTTTTGTGATTGATGAAATGTGTGCATCAAAGCTGGTTCATTGTTAAATGTGACAGGTAAACTTTTATTAAGCTGATGAGTATATATAATTTGATCCAGTGGCCTAATTATTTTTCAAAAAGCATTTAAGTCTTCATGAAAGTTTATACAGCTGTACAAAAATTGCTATCATGGAAGTATTTATGATCAAGATTTGATTATGATCTACAAATCTAAAGATAACTCAGGACCTGAAATGTCTTGGGTTCTGTGGCAGTTCTGGGTCTTGCTTATGAATTGTATTATATTCTGATTGTGTGAGTTACTGGGCCTCTGACCCGTAGTGAATGAACTCACTTGTTTTTCAGAACAAATAACGAGAAAAGAATGTGTAATGGGTGTTTCAAACTCAAATTTGTATGTCTAGGCTTTTGTTTATTTAAGAACTGTAATATTTTACTCTGACAGGTTTCATTTGATTCAATTTACCACTGGATTTTCTCCAGTGATACAAGTCAGTAGCCTAAAAGAAGGCCTGCTTTTCTCTTGAAACACAATCATGAGACTATTTTGCAACCATCATGTTCCTGGGAACCACGCAAGCAGTATGGCTCTCCTGTGAAGAAATTCCTCCTCATGTCCAACGTAAACCTCCCCTGGAGGCTGTGTCCTCTTGTCCTGTTTACTGCAGACTACAGCTGCATAGAACTGTTTTATTCTATGTCAAACCACTGACACTTCTGTATCTTCCATATCTGACATTTATCCGAGGAGAAAAAACCATTAAGAACATTTTTCCATCAAGGTTGGCACGCGTGTAGAATCTTAGCAGCCTCAAAGCTGGCTGGTATTTCCTTAATGAATAAAGAGGATCAGGAAATCCAGCTCTGAGTCTCATCCCCTTCTGAAGTTTTATTTTTGACTGTAGATCAAAATGATAAGCCTTTTGAATTCTGAAAGGTAGTTATTATATGAGAACAAAGCGTAATGGAATACAATCAAATGTAGCAGATTGAAGATTTTAATTTACTAAGATTAAAACTGTCCCAATATGAAACACACACAAACACAAATGTGTTGCAAATTCAGGATAATTTGAATCATGAAATTAATCCAAGCCAGGAACAGTTGACTCAAATGTTTCTTGTAATTAATGCAAGCAAGACACTGGTAATTTAAAAAAAAAAAAAAAATACTGCCCACCCCCTAATCTTCCTTCATATGATGAAAATGCAGCAACATTTTCCTTTGACTATTGTTCTGTGTATCTTTTGTGGTGTTTTCTTCCAGTTGACAAACAAGGCATTGGGGTTGAGAGATTTTTTAATAACCTTTCCATCTCCCACAAAACTCATATCACATGGAGACGTGGAAAAAGATGATCTTAGCAATTGCTTCATACTGGGAGTTACCTTCCTGGCATATCACTGTCTCAGGAACTCAGATAACCTATACCAGCAAAGTAACTTCTGACAGTGTAGACTCTTCCTCCGCTAGGAAAATTGCCTTCGTGGGTCTACAATAGCTCCTGCTGCCTGGAATGTCTTGGATTTGTTTCTTGAGCTGTTAGAACTGAAGTGTTAGAACTTACATAGGTTGTTTGGGTTCTGAGGAAAAACAAAATGGGGTAAACCGAGACAAATCAAGAGCATGATCAGATATACTTTCGGTGGGGTTGTTGGTTTAGAGTGTGGCAGTGCCAGAGGCTCCTCCTGTGCGTGGATAGCAGTACCTAACCCCAAGGAGCAGAGATTCACAGTCTAAACAAGAACAAGACATTCTTTTCAACAACGAAACCTTAAGTTTAATGAGACCTTCAGTCATTCTAGGATATGGCTAATTTCTTTAACTGATTATGGAAGCCTCCTTTTAACTGAGATGCATAGTCTTCTACAAAATCTGAAAGTATTAGCAGAAACATATTTTAAAAGAATTTTGAAGTGAGCTTTCCTCTCAATTTTTCTTGTTATCTTGACCACCAGATGTTTGTATCTCCATTTATTTTAATAAAAAGAAATAATTCTAGATTTTCCTGCCAATTTGGATCGCCACATAAAAAAAGTAATATACTGACAGCAATAGATAAAAATAAGTGGAAGGTGGAAAAAAAACCTAAAAACCTGAAAACCTAAAAAGCTCAAAATCTTCCACGTCTCGGTATTCTTTTATTTATTTAAAGATTAGACATGGGCACCTCTGTCTTTTGTTTAAAAATGTTGTAGAAATGGAAACAACACGCCCAGAAATTTACCTGGCTACAAAGAATGAAAATCTAAGCAAACAGTCAGGTTGTGCTATTCTTAGTTATTATTGAAAGCTATTTTCACCGGGATTTCTGCCATGAGTGCTATTTTAGCTGTTAGTAAAGTTTTAGCTGCAAAATAATGTAGGGAGAGAGCATGCTTTGAACAGCATTTGAACAAGTATCGTAGCTCTGAATCCATAAGATAGTGTAGCACTGACAAAATCGAGGAAACTTGAATCTCTATGTAATGTACTTATATTTAATGTAGATTGAGGATCAGATCCAGTATGTTTAACGCAAAGATGAAGTATCAGATAGATATTTATGGTTTTGAATATTATGTTAACATTTGGAATGTAAAGTTCTGTTTTTAGGAGCCTGGTTCTTTGTTTTTTCTGAGATGAAAGGAGGTATGCTTGAAGAAGGGAGTTGTGTTGGTCTTCCTGCCCAACTAGCAAAAGAAGTCCCTCTTCTATGTTGTTTAGTAGAAGCTAACACTTTCCTTCAAATTCCTCTGGAATATGTTAAGTTTTAAAATCTTCTGTATCATAGAGTTTCTAATAACTGATAAGTTTATCTTTCTGCATCATCTTCATAATTTTCTTTTTCATGCCCTGTATTTTGCATGGCCGATATTGTAATAAAAAAGAAAATATCAGATTAAGGAGATGATTAGCTTGTGTAAATTAGTTTTATTTCATGACATGCTATCTTATGATTGTTTGTTGTAAAGTTTGTAGTAAAGTGAAACCACTTTGCAATGACTGAAGAGAATCTGGTCCAGAAGTCCAGTAATGTAGTCTTATAATATGAGATGAACAAAGGGACTTGGTAATTCTGCTGAAGGTTCTTTCCAAATATCTTTTTCTTTTTCCATTTGAAAATAATTTAGAATAAGTTTGGCAAATCATACCATTACAGCCTTTAATCATAAGCATGTCATCTGACGCAGACATGGGTGAATGACACTAAAAAAATCCACTTCTTTGTTATGAATCCATACTCATTCCATGGGGGAAGAAATGATTTGTTCAACCTTGCATGATATCATAGCATCTGGGGTAAACAGCTAGATTTGGATGATGTGTTACTTTGTGGCATCACTCAGGGCTGTATCATTGTATGTAAACACTTGAAAGAAAAAGACCAAGAAAATTACAAAAGGCAAGATTAAAACACAGCTATTGTTCTCTGGCTTAAGATCATAAAAGGAAGGAAATTCATAGTTAAGGATCCAAACCTCAAGTATCTGGGCACAGTGCAGTGCCAGCCTTAATTTTACATAACCGTACCCTGTTAAGAGTAGACATTGGTGGTTTGATCCTGAATGATGAGTTATATTGCTCTTAGCAGCTGAAACCAGAACAATAATTTTATTTTAGTGCTTTTTTTTTTTTTTTTTGGTGAATAGACTTTTTGAAGCAGTTGTAATTGTTTTGTTTTCTTGCCAACTGAAATAAACCCAATCCTAATAAATAGGATTTTTCTTTTTTTTCCAAAAGTTATCCTCAAAACTCTGCTACATAACATTCTGTTAAAATGGAAATGGCAAATGGTGAAGAAAGCTGGTGTCACACTTGGATTTCAGGAATGTTAAAAAATTTGTGGTAAGTTATCATGGCTATAATTCTGCAGAAGCTTGATTGAAAAAAAAAACAACACCAAAACAAATGACCACCAAACCCCAAACATTTACTGATGAAGGAAATAGTTAATAGTACTATTAACACAGAATAATGAAAGTATTACAGAGTTTTTAAAGTATCTGCAATTAATCAAGGATTCCAAAGGAGAGGATCAGCAATTCTTAAGCAGTCTCCAATCAAGTCAGGGAAAGACCTTTAGCACTTTAAAAGCCAGAAGTGACCTGCCAAACAGTCAAAGAGTAAAAGCTAGTATCTGACAAGGTGAGGCTGATTTGAGAGAAGAATGGTGGCAGTTTCCTCAGGGTCATTTTAGTTCTTTCACTGTAGGAAGGAACAGTGTTTGTCACTGCACCCTTTCTGACTTTGTTTGAGATTTGGAGGGATTCAGTGGACAAGAGCTGAGAGCTGGAGGGTGAAAAGCCTAAAATACTGTGGCTTTCTCACAACAGATGGAGCTCTAGTCAGTTTTGGATGGTAGTTTACATTTTCTCTTGGGTAGAAATTACTAAAGGTATGGGAATTTCACATTGCAGATAAACTAGTCTCTTGGGTGCTGCAGTGAAATGGAAAGGGTCCTGACCCACAGTCTGAAAAATTACAGCCCATGAGACAAGAAAGCTGAAGTGTTCTGTGATAAATCTTTTGCTCATCAGTATAACTGAGCACATTGCTGAAAAAGATTTACACATGAACAAGAAAAGTACGGAGACAGAGGGAGAAAGAAGAACTGCTTTGTGAATATGAATGATAGTGCTACAGTGAACAGCATGGATAACAGCTATGTAGAATGGCAGTGCCGTGGTAGAGCTACAGTAGAGTTCAACCATCACAATGTTGTCTCAGAGAATTGCTGAATGTTGGACTTTCATGTCTGGGATTTGGCAGTCCCTTCTCTCTTCTAGTTCTGTAATCTCTTTAGTGAAGCGTTGATTGGGATTGTCTCTTAGAGAAGAGAAACTACCCCCTCTTTCCTCTCAGTGCCCATCCTGGATTCTTCAAGTATTCTCTGACATACATATGTGATCTTTTGATTTCCTGCTCTATCTTTGAGACTGCGAGTTCCAGGACTGGGGATTTCCCTCTGATTTTCTGATGCAATCTCTTTCATTCATAGTTCTGTTGTTGTGACAGACCTGCTTTTGATGGTTTCTCTTTTCAGCTGCTTTGTGTGTTGGGGTTTTTTTTGGGAGTTGGTTTGGTTTTGTATTTTTTTTTTTGCATAGTTACTGTAAACTGTTTTTACCGTGGACCACCTACTTGTAAATGAATTTGCATGTCAGATCAGAGCCCTGTGTCTACACTGGCACTGGGTTAAGCACATAAATCTCTACAAGTGCTTCACTAAGACACATCACTGTATGAATTTTTATGCAGTGTAATGTGGGAAAACTTTTAATCTACAGCCACTATACAAAAATATTTTTAACTCAACTAATTAAAGCACTTCCATGGATTTTGTAAAAGCCAGTAGCAAGGCATGGATCCAACTTTAGATGATGATGTTTTCCATCTGTTAGCATGAATGCAACTTTCATTTTGGGAAAAGCAGAAAATTCTGGGCATGAAGTGCAGTGCAAAAGTATTTCAAGAGTAGCTCGTTGCCCTTAGAAATCAGCAGCACGATTTACCAGTTCTCCTGTGTAGATATGGAGACAGCTGATGAAGGTTGAGTAGCTGCAGAATCCTCACGCATCTTCTTGCAGATCCAGCATGGCTTCATCTCCAGCATGGAGTACATCCTCTTAAACCTTTGTAAAGGGTTTGCTGTGCCTGTGCATAACTGTGATGTATAGATGAAGGGGGTACTTACCAATACCTAAGCTTGACACGATCCTCTACCTAAGCTTGCTGCTTTACTGTGGTTTGTTTTTTGGCCAGTCCTTTGCTGATGCCCAACAGTGTGTAATTATGTATTTCAGTGACTTCTTCGAAACTAGAAGGCAGAAAAATGTTGATTTCTCTGAAATAATGTCTGCATTTTACTCCCATCTAAATGCCAGCTGGGCCGAGAAAACTAATTGATCTCCTGAACACTTACCATAACTTTTTATCCAACTTTGGGATTAGAGCCACATTTAGCTCTGAAATGCTGATATACTTTTTCCTGTGCTCCTGTTTGGTACTTGCCACCCCTGGGCTACTCTAGACAATAAAGGCACTTCCATTCAAATTCTCCCCCCAGAAGGTCAATCTTTGTTCATCTGCTCTTTGATCCACACCTTACACTGCATTTGGTTCCTTAGGTCTTTTCTGTAGGTTCTATATTCACCTGCTTTAGTGAGTAGGGTACAGAACAGCTTGAAAAGCATGTAGAGAGAATTTCTCAGTGGGGAGTCAGGCACTGTGCTTTTGTTTGGGAAGATTAAAGAAGTGTAGTGTTAGGATGGAGATACCAGTCAGAATTAGTTAGAGGTTTTTGTTTTGATGGCTTAATATGGAATGATGGTGATTATCTTACTGTGGATGGTTTTCAGACTGCTGATGTGCTGTATGAGGTGGCTATCTATTTTCCCCTTAAGCTAAGTCCATTAGTATTCCTTGTATTAACCTGTTCTCTAAATGCTAAAATAATGACCCCTCAAGTCATCGCTGCCCCTAATTCTGCACCTATTGCTATTGTTTCTAACAGAATGAAAACTTGAATACTTTGAAACAAAATAGTAATTTTCAGACAACGTTCTTCAGAGTGTAAAACAACAGTTAATCAGATTAGGTTTTTCTTATTTCAGAGTTTAATTGGAATGATCTGTTTTCCTGCACACTGTTTTTTCATAGGTGACATTTTAACAGTGTAAATCTAATAAGGATCAGTGGAAATCTTGATTCCCTTCTCGTTGCTGTCTAATTTCATGATTCTTGATGTCAACAGCAGACTAGCAGCAGAGGATTTTCAGAAGTGGAAGTTATCCTTACCCTGAAGTGGCCTTGGCACTTCTGCAGAGACTCTTATATTGTCTAGTTAAAACCTAAAAATGCCAAAACACTCCCAATGCAATCATATGCAGCCACAAACTTCCTGTTGTTTTGTCTGTTTCATCAGGTTTTAAGACCAAAAAGATTTTGAGTGGGCTTTAAAAATCTGTGGGGGAAGGCTGTCCTCCTGTTTTATATATTTGAAAAGTAAGGTTTTAATTCTATGTGCAAAGAACATAAATCTCATTCTGTAGGATCCTCATTTGCATCTGGAAGCTGTAGTCCAATGTAATTCAACTTATTTCAGTTGATTTTGCATTATTTATGGCAGCTCAAGGTTGCCTTTTTTTGCTTACTTGGTATATTTTGTTTTACTTGTGCAGATTTTGAAAATAAAAAGACAGCTCAAGTAGCTGGAGAAATACATTATTTGTCCACCAAGCCTTGTGCCTCAGTACATAACTCGATGTGAAAATTGGAATGCCTTCCTGCATAATTTTCTCTACCAGCTATCTTTCCCACTTACAAGCACAGCTTTATCAATGCCCAATAAAATACCCTAGCTTTGTAACTGTGAAAGGAAATGGATATTGGAAGGAAATTAATTGTATCAGGACCCCACTGTTACTGAAAGCTGTCTCTGTTCTTATTCATTGATATAACCATTGAAATGCGTTTTGTTACTCTTCTCTCTCTATTATTTTTTGGTACTATTATAAAGGAAGCTGTAAAACATCCTAATGCTTTCATCACCACCCTGAAGGGAGGAAGAGTACCCTTATAAATCCATGCACCTCTTCTCACAATTTGCGCCTTCTTCCCCTCCCAAAGTGAGGTAATCAATGAAGGTAGCTTCACATAATAGAGACAAGATCCTATTTTCTGTGACAGGTCATTTCTTAGCCAGCTGCAGGGAACAGTGGGCAGGCAGCACTTCAGTCTGTTATCAGGAGTGCAAGAGCAGGCCAAGCTGCTGCCAGCAGCCCGTTTCAGTCCTTCCCAGCACAATGGCAGGTCTGTGTGCTGGCCTTGCTGCTGCCCATCTGATGCCAACCCCAGTGTCACCAGAAGGCCGTCTGGATCATTAGGAGACCAGCCTTTTGACTTTGCTGGCCTAACAAAGAGGGAGTCAGGAGGGTGTGATGAATGTCAGGTGCCAGGCTGCTCCTCCAGACTTGCTGGCACCATCCCTTAGCTGTAGCTGGACTGGGCCTCTTGATAGCTGGGACCGTTTGTGTAACAAGCCTCACTTGCTCTCTAGGACATGTTCTCTGCTAGTATATTTGCTGTGGTTTAGTTTCTGTAAAGTATTTATTATGGAAATATGTAAAACAAATGTGGTTCTTGCTAAAGACTCTAGCAGGAGCAGTGTATGTTCGTGCTCACTTGTGAGCTGACTGAGGTGCAGTGATGCTGTTGCAGTGTTCTGTCCTGCTGTAAAGAAGGCTCTTCAGAAAAACTGAGTGGAATAATGTGTGCGTTTCTTGACAACCGGTCAACAGAGAAGAGCAAGGAATCAAATTAGCACTGATGCTGACGAAAATCAGCAAAAAAGCACCAATGAGGACATAACCATTGCAGGGATGCAAAATTGGCTCCGTTTCACAATTTGGCACTTTCGTAACTTAAAATAAACAGCTTATGGCAATTATCTGTGGCAATAAATGCAGTAATTTTGCACTTTTCCTGATGTCACAGTGTTTGGCAGAGGCACATATAGTCACAGTTCTTAACCTTTTAATTTGCCACTTGGGTTTACAATTGGGCTTTTCTTAAAGAAAGTGAAAAGTAAGGGTTTAGATTGACAGTGAAAGTAAATTTGCCAAGAAATTAAGACTCTGTGGTACTGGGTGGTCTTCATAGCCAGAATGCTGCCTAAATAGGCCCAGGCTCCTATGATTCTCCCATGATTAAATCAGAATTGTCATTTGGGTGTTCGTACTGTCTTGGATGAGAAAGAAGCTGCTCCTTGGCCACCCACAAAAAACCCCCAAAACATTAAGGCAAGATGAAACCTTGAAATAAACCGAACAATTAATAAGAATCAAGCATTTGTTAAAGAGCAGCATCGTGCACCTATGAGTGGAAACTTCAGGGTTTTTTTTTCCTCTCAGATCTGAAGGGGAAAAATATGGGATCATTTTTAAAAGCTGGAATTTTCTATTTCCCCTCCTTTTTGCCTCCTCCTGTTGCCTTTTCCCACAATTTTACTGCCATACCGATGTCCATCAGACTTTTGGGGCATCAAGGGATTCAAGGAGATGATTTTGTACAAAGGGGGGATAAAATCTGATGCAGATTTTAGGTTGTGATAATAATAGAAGCACATTTATGCTGTGTTGGTTCTCCAGAACATGCTCTTGTAAGGGATAGTTATGTTTTTTATGCAAAAAAAGTAGACGTAAAGATCTTTTATAAAAAACCAAAACATTAGCCACAAGCATGCAGATTTCTTCAGTTCTTCCTCAGCAGATAATTTGACAGATTAGATGATAGAATGAAAAGTTGGTTAAATATTGGCCAGCAAGATATTAAATTGACAAAAGGCAAAATATTATAAGTTCCAATTGTAGTGATTTTCAAACTGTAACAACTGGTGTAATACAAAATTTGAGGTAGATACAGTTGTAATTGCAGTGATGTGCTATTGAATTTCAGTATTTCTCAGACTAAAGGGCAATGATAAAGAAAAGAATATTGGAGAAAAAGAGAAGTCTGAATTTTATAGTTTTAAGGAAACCTGATGGAATTTTACTGGAAAATTAAGAGGAAAGGAAGGCCTGGCCTTTAGACATATTTAAGTGTTCTACTCATAAGGTTGTTTTTTTTTTTTTTTAAATAGATCTTGCCAGCGTGAGCCTTATGGCCTGGCAGGGAATTTTTGGCATACATTCGGGACTTTAAATAATGCGCATCCTAGCTGTCTGACCAGCTCAATTTTCAAATCCTTGATTAGAGATAAATTAGTGTTTTAAACTAAAACAGACTACGTGCAATAAACCTTAATGAGTCTGACTCGAAACCACAGATCAAGGATGCTGGAGTCAAGGTTGAAGTATCTGAAATGCAGTTCACTCCACTGTATTTACTGAGTAGTATTTAAGATCTCATACTGTTTGAGAGATATATTAATTGAAAAAAATGTCTAAAATAGGGCAAAAACAGAAATAGGACCTCATTTAGAATTAAGTTCCAAATAGCAGTCTTAAAACCTCATATTTGAGTACTCAGATTTTCCAGATAGCTACATCTTACGATTTTTGGAAGATGCAAGAAATATTTGTCATTTCTGCATCAGTAATGCCTGGAGGCCTGTATCAGGATCAAACTGTGGTCATGTGTGTTGTTTTTCAAAAGAAATGTTTTAATTGCATTCTTTTCACTTTAAAAGTGAAACCAAAAAAACCCCAATGCTTACGATCCCAAAATTGGAAGAAATTGTGTGAACTGTTGTGTGAGAAGGAAAAAAGATAAGGAAACATAGCTTGTATTCAGGCTTTTGAGAGATTATTATAAATGTTGAGAAAAATATCGTTTAAAAAATGGCTCTGCAGTGCCCTTTAAAATCAGTAAGCGTCTATTTTAATTCCCATAGAAGTAGTAACTGGCTGCTGTCTGTACATATACTGAAATGTTGCTTGCTGTATAAGACCTTGTTTGCTCACTTTCAGCCTAACTCAGTTTTTATGGCTGTGCTATAAACCTCTCGAAAATAGTGGCTTAAATGGAAATGCTGACACAACATTAATTGCACTGGCTCCAGTGTGATACCATGATTAAAGTTTATTTATTTTGTGTATGCGTGTCTGTGTGTGTGTTATTTGATTGTTGAAAAACTAGTGGAAAACTAATGTGGCAGTGGAGAATGTGATCCTGCGCCTGATATTTTTCAACAGTAAGAAATGGTTTAAATGCCAGCTTACAATACCAGATAATTTATTTTTAATTGAGGTGTAGTTTGGGTGTTTAAAATTTTAGAAATTTGGGAAAGTGACAAGTTTCCCACTTCAAAGCTGTTCACTGTTCTTCCAGGAGTTTTTAAATGGCTTTTTGGGCAGGGAGGCTAAATGTATATTGCATTCATGTTAGAAAATGAAGAAAAGAATTTCATTTTCTTGTAGCCTAAATTCGTTGAGATAGTGTGGAGGAAAGTCTTGTCTTTAAGTTTAAGAGCGTGGAATTGGAAGTTAACATTCATAGCACTATTGAATATGAAGTCACAATTCTAAAAGTTCCACCCATATGTGGAACTTGAAGGCTGATCAGAAAAATTATCTAAATGGGTTGTACGTTCTGTAGAAGTGAATTGTCCCCCTGGTTGGTAGTCTGTGTGCTTCCCTTGGCAGTGATGATGTTGTGCCTCATCTCAGAGACCAAAGCAATCATTCCCACTCTTACCATAAACACCTCTCCTAGAAGCTTATGGCATCCAGTCAAACAAATGTGGTTTTTTTTTTCCCCCAAGAGAATTATTGCAGATATTCTTAACGCTAATCTATCTGATAGATTCTGATAGCTGTGAAGTTGCAGGATAGTGTGTCCTGCAGCATGGCAGGGAAGAGAGAGACAAGTAGGGTAGGTTGAAAAGACCAGAGAAGAAAAGTGAAATCTTTGTGTGGAATGCCCTTCTTCAATTTGCTTGGTGAGAACATTCATCAGACATTAATCCAGTCCATGAAATTTAATTTTTTTTAAATTTTTTTTATTTTATTTTTTTCTTTTTACTGTTTGCTTTCACTGGAAGAGAGTGCAAACTAGGCAAATAGTTTCAAAGTGTGTGGTCTTTATGATTTATATGTATTGCTCAGAACTACCACTGACCAAACCTCTTGGTCTTGTTCCCATTTGTTACAGTAATTGAATATTAAGTTGTTATGAGAGGATTGTGCCGTCCCTTGAAAGAAAGAAGAATGTGACTATTCCATGGTTCTGGGGTGCAGCTGATGTTTTATTCAAATCAGTATGTAAGGGTAGAGAAAATATGTGCCAAGTTGATCCCATCTGGAAGGAATGTAACGGTTCTGGATCTGAAGCAAAACTAAGGATCTCCTATACTTTAGTTCATTAGGGAACCAGAGTTTGATTTGGTTGGAGAAAGAAAATCAACATATGCTGTAGATACATTTGGTTTGCAGGAGAAGAGAGCCTGTACAGGTCAGTCAAATCCTGAGTACATTACCTTCTTTATTGTAGCCTTTAATCTACATTAAGACTAGATAGTGCTTGTCCTTAAATGACCTTTGCATTGAATTGAATCTTGCAGTGGAAACTTCAAAGTCTAATTGAAGACAAATTATGCAATAAAATTCTGTGGTTCCAAGCCTGCAAGAGACCAGCTCTTCTCTTTGATCACACCCATTAATACTAGGGAAGTACTTCAAGCTCATAAACAAAGACCTACGTACAGTCACATAGTGTTTTACTGATTCTGAAAATGAGAAGATGGAGGGGAAAGGAAGGAGTGGCACATGAAAAATAATCTCTTTCAAAGAAATGTTGGTGATACATTTCAAAGCTTGGTTTGAAAATGCTGGTCTGGCTTTTTCTGGTGTTATGTTTACAGACTTCTCAAGAAGGTGTCTGTGTTCTGAACTGTCCCCAGCTGGTCCCAGAGTTTTATTCAACCTTCACATGAAGCTGCTTGCTCCAATGCCAGCCTTGGGATGCAGTTCAGAAGAGTGTTCTCCCTTAATGCAATTTGAGAGAGCTTCCTATTGTGCTGACAAACACGCAGCTTACAGAAATACTGTATCTAGCCTTTATAAAAGGATAGCATCTTCCAAAAAATCTTAAGCAAGCTGCTTTATGATGCCACTTGAAGCAATCAGCCCGTTGCTCTGTAAAACCAGCAGCTGTTAGAAGACATGCAAAAGTTACTACCCTGTAAGTCCTGCTTCAGAACTCACCAACATGCAGTGACTATCTGAAAACCTTCAGCTGTTCTCCTCGTGAGCCATTGTTGGACACTTTTAGAGATGCTACTCTTCAACTTTAGGAATCAGAAGGCAGCGCTGTCTTGCAAGATAGTTGAAATCTGAGGGTATCTACCATCAGCTATTCCCAATGAAAAGGGATTGCAAATATCTCTGCAGATCCTAACTGTTGCTCACAGAGGAACAGGAGATGAGACTCATAAAGATGAGTAGTACATCCCTTTTACCATATCTGATGTAGTGCAAATCCTCCTCTAAGGGGAGGTCTGTAAGCTTTCAAATATTTCGACCACTGACTGCCATTATCAGTAAACAGGCCAGTATGATAACTAGTAATGAAAATAATCAGTAGTTTGTTGAGATAATTAAAGCTATTAACCTCTCCTAAATATGGAATAGTCCTCCAATTTCAAAAGCCCCATGCTTTGTTCTGTTGGTCTCTCCAAGTATTGTTTGGCTTCCAAAATCTTCTCCCTAGGAAGTCTCTGAAAAAGTGACATCTAGTTTCTGCCTGTGTGGCACTTCTATCCTTTGCATTTACCCTTGATGATCCTGGTGGCACTGGGGAGCTGGCTAGCAATTGTGATGGCTAGAGGCTGTATTTCAGTGTGTGCTGGATGGGATCTGTCAACAGCTTTTGAGATTAGACCATGAAGTGCCTTCTCTCAGCAGTGCTGATTCAGATTTTTGAGATGCAGCGAAAACTGGCTGGCCTGTTGTGTTCAAAGGGTTGTGATCAGTGGCATGAAGTCCAGCTGGGAGTGAATCATTAGTGTCATTCCCAGGTAGTACAGTGGGCCAGCGCTATTTAACATGGTCATCAGTGATCTAGGTAGTAGCCAGATTGTACCCTCAGCAAACTGTGGAATGTCCAAAATTGAGAAGAGTGGTTGATACACCCTTACATTTTAAAATTTTGCTTGTGGAATCAACATTCAAATTGAAAAACATACACAGTGATTGATGATTACCACGGCATATACAGACTTAAAATTCATAAAGCGGGCAATAAATACAATGATTAATGGTCTTTCATGAATGCCTTCAAAGCTGGCAAATTTT
The DNA here is from genome assembly GCF_003031625.1 of Empidonax traillii. Lineage (NCBI taxonomy): Eukaryota > Metazoa > Chordata > Aves > Passeriformes > Tyrannidae > Empidonax > Empidonax traillii. Next base: position 75,966 of record NW_020956881.1, read on the forward strand.
GAAAGGATATTGATTTAGAGCAGTGCAAAAAAAGGCTGGTTTTGCCTCGCCTCAGCAAGTCTTTGTTCTGATAATAACTTATGGCTAAGCTTGGCCTGCATCTTTATGGTGTAATCTATATAGCATGTTTGGTGAATACTTGTATACAACTTAGAGTATTTCTGAAGGTGGATGGAGTTTATGTGCCATGTGTTTAGGTACATGAAAATATTTCAGTGCACAAAGTGTCTCAGGTATACCCAGTGTTCTAGGATCAAATCTGGAAAAGTGCTGGGTCTTACCGAGGTCCTGTAACATCCATTAGACGCTGTGAGGTGTTGAGGCTCACGATCTGTCCCTGCCTCTTTCACGAGTACGGTGTGGAATAATTTTTTTGCTTGGTATTTGTTGCTTGTTTTGTTTGAACAATACGCTGTTGCTCAGGACACCACATGGGAGTAGCAGCTTAACTCATGCTTGTGCTTTCAAGAATTTTATCAGAAGGCCTCATTTTCCGGAAAAAAAAGGAAGGGAAAAAAGACTTTTACCTTGTGTGTGTGTGGTGCCTTTTTGTTGCACTCATGTGAAATGATTCGATGTGATGGACAGCAGTTCATCAAAACAAAATCTCATTAAAATCTGTCTGCACTTTGCCCTTACTCTCGTCTGTACAATAAGATTGTGAAGCTTTCTGTGACCAGACTGTAACCTGTGGTAACCTGTGGTGTGCGTACATTGGTGAGTGATGAATAAAACCATTGTCACCCTTAAATGTTGGCATCGATCTTGTGCTAGTAACGTTTGGAAGTTTCTGCTTTATCAGCAGCAATGACTGGCAAATAGTCAGCTGTTTTGTAACGGGAAGCTTAAAATAGCAGCTGAAGACATTTGAGTTAAGCTTCATGGAAAAAAACCACTGCTGCATTTATTATGATACCCTTTTTGTTGTGTAAGGATGACATGATTGTTGTTTTAGCTTTTTAGACGTACAGTGCAATTAAGAATAATCAGTTTTCCCACACATTCCACAAAGCAACTGAAGCACACATGCTAATAACCAGGCCCTTAAATTCAGAGTACTTCCGCTGCTGCATGGGCAGCTGCATGTTTCAGATGCATGTTTCAGAGTGGCATGCAGCCTTCTTACAGGGGTGTGAGTCTCAAAAGAAGTTGCTGATAAATAATAAAACTCTCTAAGATTTGCCCATACGACCAATATAAATGTATTTTGGACTGGTGAGGAAGGGGATCTGTACATGTGACATACATTGTAGGCTTTGCAATCTGTGACAGGCGTCCAGACTAGAAGTTTGAAAGAACATACCGAAGAATTCTAATTTGTGTTTACTGGACATAGTAGGTGATCACACCAGTAAGAACTCTATTGTGTTATATTTGCACACTGATAGATACAGTGTTTAACCCATAATCTGTGTGATGTTCATGTGGCTGCTTTTAGAATTCAGAGCATCAGCAAAGACAGGTCAGGATTTGGGCAGGGTGTTCAGAAAACAGATATTGCCTATAGCTCAAGGTAATAAGTTTGTACCGACAGTTTGAATTCATAACTGTTACTACCAAAAGCCATTTACTGGGGGGGAGTGTCTTACATATTCTTGGACCAGGGTCTGTCATGATTGTTTTAGAAAGAAGTCTTTATGAACAGATTTATCAAAGAAAAGTTTATGTATTCACACACAACTTTAATTTTTGTATTCTTTTCCCCAATTTTTTTCTGTGCTCACTGCTTTCCTCAGTGTGAGTATTCAGGACCTTTCTATTATGCATGTTTCTAAACTTTTACTATACTGGGCTAAATCTGTGGCACTTTTTTTTTGCATGATTGGAACTAAGTGTCTGCTGAATTTCATCTTTGCTTGCTAAGAATCTTAGACTGAAGTACTTAATTAAATGTGTGAAAAATAAATTGCTAAGATTCATCACTGACCAATACTATTTACCATGAAATGAGACATAGCAAGAGCAAACAAGTGGTATTCTAAGTATGATGAACAGTTACTTGCATTTCAGTGGGCATAATTGTCCACGTACAATTTTAAAACTTTGACTATACCAGATGGTAAGAGTCTTTGTGAAAGTAATTGTATCTGTATGAAGGACTGAAGCTGAAATAGCATATTCTTTCTGTGAAGAAGAATAAGCCACAGTGGCATGAGGGGACTTTTAATTATTTAAGTGTTCCCACACCAGGACTTATATTTGTGTGCAATTTGACCAAAATTTATTGTAAGAATTCATACCATTAAATCAGGACATGATAGCTCATTAAAAAAAGAAAAAAAAATAAAAAAGAAAGATTTCTAGAATAGAAGCTGAGTTTTGCACTCTGCAAGAAAGTATTGCAAGGCCTCATCACCAGTAGTGCATCAGCCCATGCTGGCCTCTTACATTGAAGCCAAATTAATTGTGAAAAAATTTTCCCAAATGTTTGCAAAAACTGTGCTAGTCACATGTATGAGTGAAACTGCAGTTATACACCATTGTATAAGGGAGAGGTATAGAGAAAAGAGAAATCTGTTGTTAGAAGATGACCTGACACAACTGTAAAAATTGAGGATATTGCTAATTACTGATTTTATTTTTTCCAGTGAAGATCTAACTAAGATGTTCAGACTGAAATAAAAGCTGTTATGTCCTACCCAATGTCCTTACCTCACCAGTAAGGCTGTTGTAATGAAGTCAAAAGTAAATAATAAATCCTCAAAGCTGGGAAAGAAGTCCCATTGCCTCCAGGAACTCACTCTTGAGACCACTGACCAAGGAGATAGATTATTCTCCAGCCAGAGAGCTGGAAAGATGCAGTCTATCCCTTTCATTCTCATGGGAGTTGTAATTTGTAGTTGCTATTTGGTAATTATTTTTTGCCGCATTTGCTCAGGGTCTGGGACACTTCACTGTACCTCCTTGAATGAAGCATTAGCATAGTAATCCTTTTTAGTGCCTGTGAGTGTGGGACGCATTTGCAAAGTTACAGGGTGCCTCATGGCACATTTTCAGCAAATAACTGTTAATCGAGATAACTTGTCAACTCTAGGAAAAAATTCAAAAGTGCTGCATCCCTCTTTGTGTGTGCCTTTGAGCTGCTTTTATAGAACTAGAGACTGGGTCTGAACAGAAATGTTTAGGGAAGTCATTTGAACATTATTTACAAAGTTTCACTTCGGAGATGTGCTAATATTTTATGCTTTAGTTACAGCTTATCACCTTTGTTCTTCCAGGCTTTTAAGACCAAGGATGGCTACATCGTGGTGGGAGCTGGAAATGATCATCAGTTTGAAACTGTGTGCAAGGTGTGTTAGGCAAGTAATGAGCAATAGTTTCCATTCTGACTAGGAAAACAAAGATGCTGATTTCTTGTTTATTCTCCTTTTCTCCTTATTTTTTTTTTTTTTTTTGGACTGTGGACTGGCTCTGGAGTGGTGCAGAGATATGACATTCAAGAAAAAAAATCTTCAAATAATAATAACAATAAAAATGTTCTAAATAAAATGTAACAACATTCCAAACAAAAGACCCCAGTAAGCTGGGAAGAGAGAAGTTTTGAATGTAGCATTAGATAGCATTTTTAAAAATACAGAATACCCATTAGGGGTATGCTCTGTGCTAAATCAAAGGTGATTTTTAACTTAAAACACTTTGAAGAGGGAGAGCCAATAAAGGAAAAGAACTTTATCGTAGGAAGGCCCGTGACGTCCTACTGAACTTTAGTGAATTCAGAGACTGCTAATTCAAACATTGGAATTGCTGTTAGAGAATCTTTTTGAGATGAGTTGGTGCTAAAAATACAGGCTGTATGGAAGCTGTTGCCCTGAAGACACATACTCTAGAGATGTAACAGCTGGCTCAAGCTGTAAACAATTGCAAACATTCTGCTTCAACCGTATCTTTTCAGGCAAGCTGAAAGAAAAATCTGGAATAATTCACTGTGATATATTCAAAATCAATGACAACCAACTGTAGCTGTTTTGGGAGGCTTGGATAGTTGCAGAAAAACTTTGTAACCCTGCTGGCTGGGGTGCATTTCGTTGTGGTCAAGTGTTACAATATCACATCCTGACCTGTGGCTCCTTCAGTCTAAGCAGGCACAGAGAGCAGAAGCTCTGAGTGTGCCTCTTAAAGCTTGAACAAATCCTCCAACGGAGAACACTGGTTTAATTTCAAATGGTCACAGCGAAATAAAGAAATGATGCAGAAAGATGAATGGTACGTTAATGAATAACTTCTCAAGTGTACATTTGTTAGTCACCAAAAACTGAGAACATATATAGACGTGCAGCTTTACGACAGATGGACATTAAGTTAAAACTGAAGTCAGTAACGTTAATTAAAACAGCAGAGTGAGCAACTCCATATGATCATTTTTTCATATAACTCATCAAATGGAACCATAGTTTTCTGATTAATTGCTTGTTTTTTTAAGATCTCATAAATAAGTATTCACTATAATTTACTTTGAACAACCTTGCATGATTTTTTTTTTCCTAAAGCAGTGATTTGTAACTCCAAAATAGCAGAATTAAGAAAAGGAGGTAATTTTAAGGGATACTAATATTATTGATAGAACCCCAGATAGGAAAATCTACCTATTTTCTAAAGCTAAATTATAATAGGTAATGATTTTCATAAACTACATTGTATAAACACAGAAAAAAAAAATAAAATATGCTGTGAATTAAGTATTGATGGAAGATGCTAGATTGATGCTTTATGTTACACTGCAGATAAAAATTTGCAGTGAAGTTCTGTAACATCATCATTGTTATAGCATAACTTATGGATACCTTGGTTTCCATGCTTAGTTTTGTCACTCTGTGTGACAACTATGCCGAAGGTGACTATCTGTTTTGAATATCTCTAAATAGAAAGAATATCTGTTTTGCTGATGGTTTTGTACCATCAGCAGCTACTCACTTGTAAGGGAAGCCGCGTGCTTGTTCTCTCCAGCAAAGTTAGGCGTCATTAAATGAGAGTGGCCTTGGTCTAAACCAGTGTCAGAGGAATCAGCAGAATGTTATGTTTGAGACTGACACCAATTTGTTTATACTTCTGTGGTAGTAGGTAGTCATGTGGATTCAAGGAACAGCTGACTGACATGTTAATAAAACCGAAATCCATTGATAATTACTAAATAGATAGAAAACACTTCCAACTCAGAAATGTCCTAATCGAAAGGGGCCTGGAGTTTGGATGAAGGTTAAGGAAGTGTTGTATGTACTGGCCCTGTTCTTAAGCCCTTCCTAAGCATCAGCACTCAGACACAGGCAGAGATAGGATGATGGCCTGTAGGGACTTCCAGTTTTAGCCACTGTATTTTTTTTAAGCCATCTTAGACACGGCCCTGTAAAAAAATGTGGCATGTTTAGAATGATTATAAGAATCATCATAAGAAAAGCTGATCTGAAGTGTGTGCTAGTGAGTAAAAACACACAAAGAAAATGTGAAAATCTCTTCCTTTATAAGATTCTATGCTGCCTTTCTCTGTAGCTGGTGTTATTGAGGCATTTATTATTAAATTTAGAAAGCACAATTAATTCTGTTTATTTCTGTTCTCTAGAAAGACGTTGTGGCATAAATGGATAAATTTTGTTGGTTGTCCGCACAGCTACTTTGTCTACAAAATTCTAAGAGCCATTCTGCATATTTAATTCCCTTTGTAAAATAATTCACATTGTCTTTGCATGTTGCTTAAATTTCTAATATGAAAGGTGACAGTTAAATATAGAAGATATATTTCTCCTTTCTTAGAGGTTATACCATTACTTTTCTTTATTAATTCCTTTGGAAAAAATAATAAAAAAGATGTTTCCATAGAGAAAGACTTTTTCTTTTTGATGAAGAGTACTGAAGTGAAAAGAAATATTCTTAGTAATAGCTTTTCTCAGTCTAGTGTATGAAGTACAGACATACTTCTTATTCTGTGACATATAAATTAGTGCAGGATAATCCCACAGATCTCTCCAACCTCACTGTAGTAACTTAGCAATTTTTAGAGTTCTGCAATAAGAATTTCTCCTAGCTAATCATGAAAGCTATCAGCTAAGATTTGGATCTTCAGTTTAATTTCTTTTTTAATCGAGAAAATTAATTTAATTAAATTTCTTTATTAATCTTTACTTCTTACGTAATGTTAACAAGGAAGCATTAAAAAGTGATTTAATTTTTAATTTCTTTATCTGTGTTAAAAGATTAATGAGAAGTAGCTGTTATTGTAAATTGGTGAATTTTTTAAAATCAGTAATTTATTTTGTTAGCTATGTAAATATCTCTTACCAAGCACATTTCTTACTTATCTTTATTTTTACTTAGGTCTTGAATTTGCCTGAAATTAGTAAAGATTCTAGATACCAAACTAATACCCTCAGAGTCCAGAACAGAAGAGAACTTATTGACATATTATCAACCCGGTAAGTTAATTAAAAGGGAAGAAAATGCATTTAATCTGTTAACACAAATAGTCTTGTATAGCATGGCTCCCATCATGTGAAAATTCTGGTTTGCTCTTTTGAGATAGCTTAGTTTTTAAAATAAATATTGAGAGAGCTTACTGATGTTCAATACACTGCCTTTTGCACACAGACTCTTGTGTGGACTAACAAGAAGCCAGACCACAGAGTTAAGTTTTCAGAAACCATTTCAACTTCTTTTTAACATAAATTGAATTTTAGTGAAACAACTAGTGCTTTCTGCTTCCCAGATGAATGTAGCTCTTGGAAAAAAAAAAAATGCTGAAGCCCCGTTTGCTTTTGCTGTGCCTGGGATTTTAAAGTTTTCACGGAGCGTTTCTGTATCCAAGGGAGTTCCACTTGCTGCTGCTCCCTTACTGCTGGTTCTGTATTGTGGTGCTCTGTGCCCCAGATTCTCCCTGGGTCACTCCTTTTGCAATCAAAAGGATATGTGTTTAGTTTTCTATTTGGGAATCATCCTATTAAATACTTTCATAAATTTTTATTTAGGATGAAACTTGGGAACCCTTTATTTGAGAGATTAAAATAGCTTAGTGATCTTCCTCATTCTGTCTGAGAAACCCTTTTTTTCTGTGGGGTTGCTCTTCTGCCTAATGGAGAGGATGATATATTTAGGTAACAGAATTAAAACCTAATCTGTATAAACCTTCCCAAGGAAGCCCTCAGCAGTAGTTTGTATTTTGGGGGATGAGCAGTAGAGGCAATATATCTACTGTCACACTATCATTTTGACACTTGGCTCGTACGAGTCTTTGTCAAGAAATTCATAACAGTTATCATTCAGGCAATTTCTTTTGGGTGGGGGAGAAGGGGAGGGTTTCAGAACATTAAATCAGGTGTCTCCCCTTTTAATTCCATCCAAGAAAAAGAGTTTCAATAGCACATCCACACCTCCCCCCTAAACCCCACACATTTTTCCGATATTGAGAGCCAGAATCATCTTTCATTCAAGGCTGTAGAGAGAGTTATTTTACCTCTCCCTAGTGCACTTGTACTTTTGCCTCTGTTTTACCTGTCCATTTTCAGAAGTCCTGCCCTGATGAAAAACTGAAGTACCAGGTGACTTTGGATTTTCAAGTAATTATGGTACAACTGTCCTAGATTATCTCTCTTTTGTCCCTAAACTCTTCTGCTGCCATTTTCAGTTGATTCATCTTTCCTGTTTCACCAAGTCTTGGTATTTTAAGCACCATTCATATGGCAGATACTTGGTACTCTGCAGTTGCTTGCATATAGCACTGCTGTTGCACAGTAGATATATTCATACTTTTATTCCCAAGCTATTGGTGCTGTTGTGATCTTCCCACTAGAGCCTAGAGAAGGTTCTGATTCACCCATCTAGCCTCTTCCCTTCCTCTTACCCTTTTGAACTATTTCCAGAGTTGTGATTTACCATTTCTTTTCTGCTTTTTTCTTAATTTTCAAAACAAACTACCCGCAATTCATTTCCAACTTCTAAACACTTGGTAAGTGCAGAAAGAAGGATTCTTAAGAAAAAGGATTTCCCAGGCTTTATATAGGAATGGAGGGAGATGTTCAGACCTACTCAAAGGGTCTGGAACCCCCCAAAGTCTCAAGCATATCATTCTCCACATGTGTGGAGTTGAAATTTTTGAAAGCATCTAAACTCTGAATAAAAAGGAGATAGTTGATGGCTTTCATTTGCTGGGGTAAAACTGAGGCTCTTTGGTCACAGTATTATTCTAGAAGTGTGCACAAAGGAAACATTGGTACAATTGGTCAATGTTAAGGAATGCTTTTTTTTTTTCCCTTAAAAAAAAAAATAAAAAAAAAAAAAAAAGGTTATATCTTGGGAATTCTTGACTCAAGTGACCTCTAATTTAGATCCATAATTCTACTCACCGCCTTGATGGCCATGCCGGATTTTAAGGCAGTTAGATAACCATGGGGATTATATGGCACTTTGAAGAAAATGACCTTTAAACAAAAGGCTTTTCAGAAAGGTGTAAGATGACCGATTCATCACAGTCACATGTCCTGAACTGAGTGAGAATACAAGATGGAGATGAATATGGCTTGAGACTTATATGTAGCTTAAAACAGCAGCTCTGAGAGGGGTGAATTGCTCCATTCATTTCAGGCAGAATTTTCTCATCCTCTCTCTTCCTGAAAGAAACGAAGAGTGAAGCACACCTGTCCTTACCTCTTCCATCCAGCTCGCTCTGTGCATACATCTCAAATCCCTTTGCAGGGCACATGTGAAAGGGAGAGTGGGGGAGCAGGTAGGGAAGGATAAATTCACATATATGCTGAGATTGTCAGAGCACAATAAAAGTGGAAGGTAAGCAGTGGTATGCTGCTTCTAAGAGAGCCAGCTCTCACATTGGAGCAAGAGGAGGGAGTCGTAGAAAACAGTCAGAGACCTCTTGAGAGGTGGAGTGTTTCTCTGTTCAGATGTTCAGATGTTTCCCATATTCTATGGGGAATTGAGTAAAATGCTGCAAGGACCACTGGTTCATAGAATATTCACAGGGGAGAAGAAATAGACCTATGGAGTGTTTTGTGCTTGTTTTGCTACTGATGATGTTGACCCTTTCCCATCTCTGGTCCTCTTCCTGCTATGCTGGTTTTTTTCCCTGTTCCCATCATCTTCCTCCACTTCCTAGAGGCTCCCCTCCTCACTCCAGTGTCTTATTTGCTCTTTCTCCTCCTGCTGCTGACATTTGGACACCTACTGTTTGCTTAAAAAAAAAAAAAAAAAAAAAAAAAAGGAAGTTTCAGTGCCTTCTGTATCTTCCTCTTTATTTAGGTTCCACTTTCGCCAAATGACAACAGAGCAGAACTCTGACAAAAGCAAATTACCTCTGCCTTCCTTTCTTGTATATGTGCCAAGAGTCAATTTAAAATGACCCTACCTGGGTGGAGGTCAGGTTCAATGGCTACCACAGAGACCCCTGAGACTCACAGCTCATGTGAGAACTGACAGACCACAGAGCACTCTGTTTTTTACGTTTCCAGTGGAAACCTCTGGTTTGTGAGTTAGATGTGCATCTATTCAAGAGAACCTAGTTTTAATTGTTGCTCTGTTCCCCCTCTACCTCACTTCCACTAGAACAGAATAGTACCAGGCCCAGTGCAGCTTATTTTTTATGTGTGTATATATGCATACATATGTCAAGACATACATATGTAGTGTACAGATGAAATTTGAGATGCATCTGTGGAAAAAACTAGCATAATGCCAGTTTTGAGAGAAGCTGCTTTGAGAAAGGGGGCTTAATCTGTTGACCTTCTTCAAATTACTTCAGAATTTGAACATTAATCCTACCCTGCACCTCAGCAATGTAGACACGTTTTAAGCCAGGGCAGGTAAATGTGTGTTCCAAGGTACTTTGGGAAATTAACCTGTAATTGGAACAGAGTGTGCAGGGTTGTGTGTGTGTAGGGAGAAGGGGAATAGCAGACATGCCCTCAGCCTTTAAAGTGAAGCAGTTCACATAAAGAAGAACACATAAATTCAGCATAATTACTGCTCATGCAGCTCTAACTAAATTATTGTAGACTTAGAAGTGCTAGGGCTGGAAGTGATTCAGAGTGGAACTTCTATTCCTAGCACTTACATTTTAAAGCACTTACATTTTATTCTTGACTGTGCTCCACAGCTGCATGTTGCGTATCTAAGTGTGAGAGGAAAAGGAATGATCAGGAAGGAAGCACAGAGGAACCTGATCCTCAGTTAACCAGGCTGTTGCTAAATTGTTTCCACCAGCAACAGAAGAGGAGGGCACCTAAGGGGGAACGTGTATTGTAAAATGTTTAATTTGCCTGATGAGAAGCACTGTTGAAGTCACACTTGTTGAGACACACCCAGTCTCTGTAAATCTCCTTCCCTATCCCCCCACCATTTCCTTTTGTAGACTAAGAGCCTTGCAGACTGAAGTCACTGTTGATAACATTACAGGAATGAACGTCTGGTTGTTTACAGCTTGAGCAAGACAGGTGTCTGAAGTTTGAAAGATAATTGACTTCAATGGGGCACAGCTGGTAAGGTTTGCTTTCCCCAGTCATCTGCCTCACCATCAGTCCAGAGGTGGTTGAGCTGTGTGGGCATCGGCTACCCAAGTGCCACAGTTTGCTTTAAAATGCTTTGTTGTAAATTTGTTATTGGCTTTTTGTTGACTTCTGTGTACAGAGCTGAGAGAGATCCAAAGTGTCTTAAGCCTCTGATTTTTGGGCTTGGTAAGCTAACATGTATTTTCTGTGTTCTTTTCTCACCATTTAATAGACCTCTAAGCATTTTCATACATGGGTAAAGTTCGAGATCCTTCCTGAAAAGGAAACTGCTGTCTTTCTTGTGATGACATGCATTGCTAGCTATGAGGCTGCTGGAATCAAGGGAGGTCTTTTAATTGATTTTAAATGAACTTTTTGACCTCGCCCTTGTTAGTTCTTTAATCCCATTGAGGAGTTCAAAGAACAGCAACAAAATCAATGCAGCTTTCCATTATTCTCAATATGTTTTTACTGATGTGTGTTTACCTGCCGATTTTCAGTTCATTTGCACTTCTTTTATAGTAACTATAGAAGTTACAGTCCTTTTGCATACTTGAGTAAAAAGAAGGAAGGCTTGGGAAAAGTAGTATTTTTCTAATGTGCATAGTTTAACATTATCTGAATACAAAAAGAAATATTTCTGTAACATGTTGGATTAACTACTCAGGAGCCATAAGAAAGACATTTCAAAAGATGAATTTGTTTCCCTCTCTCTCATATGCTATTCCTTAAACATTATGTATGGTTTTAAAATAGCATGCAAAACTTGATAAAGGAACGTGAATGTCCATTCATCTCTAGCACAGATTTTGTACATAAAGGTGAAGGTTTATTATTAGTTTCAGTTTTATTAATAGTTCTGTCAAGTGGTAACAATATTTATAATATGGAGAAATGTAAAAGAAGTTTCGTGGTGGATTTGTGGTACCTACAAATATCTCGACAATATTATATGTGGCTACCATCTACTATATATGGCATGTTTTAAAGTAGTTGAAATATCCATCAGCAAAATATGCCAGTACAATCATGCTGATTCCAAATTTTTTAATATTTTTTCTGTTGTGCTTTGCCAAGTGTTTCATCAGTAACCGAGAGGAGATTAGACACTGACAGATATATTTACCCACTATTGAATAAATACTGTAGTATTCATTTTGAAAACACTAAGGGATAGTGATCCATTCTTTGAATTTTCTGAGTAATTTTTTTGTATGACTTTTATTTTGTATAGTGTCTTCCCTAGATGTTACTGTGAGAAACTGCACAAACTCTCTTACTCATTTAACTACCCTTAAAGTGATGTTTAGTAGTGAAGAGAGAAAACACTGTGGATATTTGAAAGTAAAGAGACTGTTGGTAGAACAAACTGAAGCAAAAACCATAATGGAAACCTGGGTTGTGCTAGAAAGCACAGGAAGGCTATTGTGGACTTGAGCAAGAACAGAGAAGCTTTTTGTGATTGACTGCATGTAAAAAGCTATTACTAATCCTAGATGTTGCTATTCCATCTGTATTTGGTAGCTGTCCAAATTACTTCTCTAAATTAATTGCCATAAGTTTCCTATAGAAAAGAGCAGTATTTTGCTTCAGTAGTTCGAAACTTTGTGTGGAATTGGATGGTTTAATGCATCAGAGACATGTGGTTGCCCTTCCACATACTAGGTGGCAAGGATTGGAAGTTTCCTAGGAAACATGGAAAATTGAAAATAGGGAAGGAATTTACACGAAGTAGATTTGTTCGATCTTTGGAAGTCTTTCACTGAAAGACAGAATATTGCTAAAAAGAAACGATTTTTACGTTAATGATTATCAGGATGAGAAACTTAGTACTTTTTCATAGCACTCGGTTGTGTTTCGAACTCATTAAAGCCATTTCATCCAACTTATGCAAGTCAAGCAGACATTCTTTTTCTCTTTTGCACTTAATGATCCTTTTTTTTTTTTTTTTTTTTTAAATTAGAGTTTGTTAGAAAGCAGTAGGGGATGTAGATTTGCTTTTTAAGAAGCAAAGCTACACTTGTGGTTTGTGTAAGAAGACAAGGTGTGAACTTTTTTCTTCTATATTTAATGTTTTGCTTTTTGCAGGTTTTTTTTTTTTCTTTATGTTCTGCTCTACTGTTTCTTGAAGAATTTGCTGAGTGTATAGTTTAAATTTAGATATTTTCATGTAATGATGCCTGCTAGATTTATTAATTGAAGAAAAATGTATTTAATTGGATTCCTTCCAATGAAATAACATTTCAGTTAGTTCAGCTCATGCTACATCTTCTCTTCTTATAATATTATTGAGCATGAAAGGTATTTAATATTAAATGTTTCAGAATCTGATGTCTCGTTTCAATGCTGCAACTTCAGTATCTTCATCAGTGCTGTGTAATTTAGTGCAGAGGAGGCTCAGACTACTGCATAAAATGCAACTAAGACATCATGGACAGCAGATGAGATTGTTTTTTTATGAATATACTACTTAGTGGATAATTTCTTTTTTTCTTAAATGAAAAATTTGCAATGCCAAAGCGTGGGAATGCATTTTAAAGTAAGTATTAAGAGGAAAAGGATTGGCCAGACCTTCTGAATTCCTGCTCAGAGAGCTTTAATTTTCAGAGAATGTCAGTCTTTTACTGCTTTTGGAAGCTTTTTTGAAGGTCTTCTCTTGATATTTTCGGGTGCTGAGCATGTTATTAATGAATACTTAGCAACCTAAACATCAGCCCTTAACTGTTTTCAAAGCTTATTGTATGTATTCATGTAAGAACTACCAAAAACTGTATTTATTGGGGCAATGATACATACAGGTTAAGGAAAAAAAAATAAAAAAATCAAAGTTTGTGCAGCTTCTACAGCTGACACCAAAGAGGTGAAAATTTTCCTAATCCTTGTATTAGCTTTTATCAGATTTTGAAAAAGTACTTCTCCCTTAATGATGTACAACAGATGATTCGACACATAAAACACAGTTGAATGAACAAAATAGCTGCATGCTGTTGCTTTCAGAATCTGAATCCTAGACCTTTATTGGCAGTAGTGATGTTCTGTTTGGTTTTAAACAGTTTGCTTAACAATATGCTCTCAACAGCCTCTTTTTAACCCAAATAAAGGAAGCTATTCTACATCAGAGTTAGATCAAGAGTTTCAATTTCAAGAGCAATTGCTGTGTGCATTTGAGGATGCATTGAGGATGATAGAATGTGGGATTTTACCTCTTTGATGGAGTTGAAAGATTTTAGGAATTATCTCCAGCCATCAAGAAATAAATTAATGAGTAAGACTGAGACAAATGTTAGTTCAATTCGAAAGAGGTACTTTTAAAAGCAGACAATTTCTTGTTTTCTACAAAATTGTGGTAATTTTTTATTTATCTGTTACGTACGAAAGGATAATCTAAGCACAAGGCAACAGAATTTCATGTAGAATAATAGAAATTTTGCTCAACAGATACCTACATTGTGCAGCATACATATACAACTCCACTGTATATTGAGTCACTCATAATGATGTTACTGAAGAAGAATGGATGTCCTGAAAATTATTCAGATTTACCACGATATCAGGAAGTAGCATACTGATTATGCAGATGTAAATGATAGATGCTGCCAATGAAAAGACTTCATTTTCAGGCTAACCTTCAAATGCAAAAGTTGTTGGCTTTTTTAAACTCAGGAGGATGTTAATAAACTCCTTCTTAAAAAGAAGTGCAAGCACATAACATAGCAGGAGTTACTGAATACTAACAGATCAAGTGAATGCTGATACATTTATTAAGAATTGCAATAATTTCTTAAAGATGGTCTTCACCACTATGAAATCCAAGATTCCTCTTGCATCTATCCTGCCTTTTGTTAGAAATTAGATAGTGTAATTTGAGGTGTCAGAAAAAGTAGTAGCTGAACAAAGCTTTCAATTTGTAACAAGGGATTTAGTGGGCCATGAGTTACAAAGTGTCTCAGTTGCTAGCAGGAAACAGTGTAGTTCTGTACAAACAGCATCAGGAACCAATGGGAAACAGCTTTTCATGAGAATCATATTTACATTGTGCAGTACTTTGAGTCCCAAACCTTAATAACAGAAGGCTGTGAATAATAAGAATATATGGATTATGAGAATTGTTGCTAAAAAGAGAGTACTGTAAGGGAATATGAATTATATTTTAGACTAAAATCATGCTGCAGTCACTGAGGAAGGAAGGCTATCTGCCTTTCTAGGTACCTTTTTCCCCCTGGTTTCCTGTAATGTACCCAGTTCTAGGTATTGTTAGCAATAGAGTACTAAATTAAATGGACCCAAGATGTGTCCAGCAGTGGCACTATCTTTATGCCTGACTACATATTTGCCATGAAATCACTTTAATATTCAATGAAGTACATTACATGTAACTGGACTGTGCAATAATCTTGTATCTGTTGTTTGTTTTTGTGTTTTTTTTTTTTTTTTTTAAGTGTTGCTTCATTTCTTCACAAGTGCTGCTTCATTCTATAATACACTTTGAACTTTTAAAGCCTTTTGATTAAAAAAATTATTTCCCCTTCTGTTGGTTATTTATATCATTTGTTAACTTCAGGAGCAAAGCTTCTCATTCTGAGGAAAAGCCATGCCAAACTTGTGCATTTTGCTATCCATTCAGCTTACAAAATGCAATGGGTATCAGGATTTATTCCTTCAAACTTTGGAGGAGTCAGTCCTGCACAGAGAGAAAAACATTAACTGTGAAGCTTGCCAAATACTTAATATACTTGTAACTTGCCACCATCACTAGGGTTTTTTATTTAGTCTAAAATAGAAATTTTGACTTTGTACTGAGTCAGGTTTTTTGTGCTTTTGCGCTCTGTCTCTGTGAAATTCCTGTCAGAAACTTGGAAGAGATTTGTTTCTTGGTGTTTGTTTTTTTTTTTTTTTTTTTTTTTTTTTTTTTTTTTTTTTTTTTTTTTTTT
>NW_020956881.1:91673-94785 GCF_003031625.1 Empidonax traillii
TTTGGTTTGGTTTGGTTTTTCTGGTAATAGTAGTATGCAAAGAAAAGCTGAATCTTACTGATATTATTCCCAAATTACAGTTAGGGAACTCCAAATTGGTGAGCTACAGAATATGAGTAATTGAGTATCCCTTATAAAGGCATTTCTATTAATTTCATCCATCACCAGCAGGTCTTTAAATTACACCTAATTTCTTTTCAGTGCTGTGTATATCATGAAGTAGATCTTCAATTGCTAGTAAACTAGTAGACCTCTGTGTTACTTACCTTCATGACATTTAAGATACTATGCCAAAAAAGTTCACCTTTGATTCAGGATCCTAGATGACTGCAGACAAAATAATGTCTCTCAGTAACTGCTATTGCTTCAAGAGTGTATTTTCTTCATGAATGTAACTACACTAGGCCAATGAGGAAAGAAAAAGTATCTGGCAAAGTAGGGGAAATAGAGTGGTGCTACCAGTTATGGAAGGGAATGGTTAGAAAGAAATCACTGTTGACCAGCACAGGCACAGTGTATATCTGCTGAATTGGATGTCCCTAGGATAGGTTATACAATGACACAACAAGTAAATATGCAATCAGCGTTGTTATCTGACCAAAAAATGTGGTTGTTAAACCTGACGTATGTTTTTGGTGGTGCTTTACAGCAGCTTTTAATGAGCAGTACTGTATGTTAGACTCGTACTTGCACTATATCGTTTTGTTGTTAAATATGTTCATAACAGAAAACAAATGTGAAGCACATTACTGTAATTAAGGACTGGAGTAAAGCCATTGATCCTTATTTGAAGCTGCTGATAAATTTTACTTTACATCATTCCTGGGTTGCTTCAGATGATTAGGCAGAAATAGAAGTCAGATCATAGAAACAGAAGTCAGTTCAGCAATGTTCTTTCCCCTATGTCTTTGGATTTTGCATTTCTTATGGACATACATAGTACTTTTTTGTTGTGTTACTTGCTGACTGGGAAGAAATCAGTGGAGAAGAGTATGGAAGCAGCGAGAGAGGGAGGAGACATACTATACATTTTTTAGCATCTGAAAGCAGGGTGCTGAAACTACATGCTTCTTATTTTCTTTTAGGTTTTCAGAAAAAACAACAATGGAATGGTTGCAGCTCTTTGAAGGTAGTGGGGTTCCATATGGCCCGATCAACAACATGCAGCAAGTATTCTCGGATCCTCAGGTTGGTCCTCGTTAAGTCTTTTCTAGACATTATTACATGTGTTTTACAAATGCTGAGTAATCATCGCTTTTTCTGCCACTCAAACCTGATTTTGGCTGCTTTAAATGGGATTTGAATTATATGATAGATTGAGTTTAGGCCAATAATATGTCACAATAAGAAATAAATACAGATCCTTAAATGAGTTATATGCTTAGGAACACAGATTTTTTCATAATGAATTAAACTGTGGGTATTCCATGTGTCATACAGAGCCTGTCTTTCAAAACTGGCTGGTAAAACAAGGGAAGAAATTATAATATAGTATGTAATTGCATTTTATCAGATAAATGTGCAGAAAAATACCTTTCTTGCTGTCCACAAGTGACTAATTTTCTGTATGGAGTATGGATAATCAGGACCAATACTGTTTGGAAAAAAAAAAAAGGGCAACTTTTTGACTGGAAACAGAAAAATGAAGCACAAAAGTCATATGAAGAATGATCTTAACTTTTTCTTGGCCTGGTGGTTTCAATAGCTCAAAACTCTTCATCTATGCATCTCTTTTAAATTTTAAATCTTTCCCTGAATTACATCTATGCTTAGTTATAAATGGTATTTTCACTTTTGAATATCTGTAGAGTTGCATTATCTGCATGTTCTCTGGTCCATCCTCCTCTTCTAACCCCCTGGCTTAGGATGGGCTAAAGAGCCCAAAACAAATTATAGTGTCTTGAATACTGTAAGAGTATTTTGTGGCTAATCTATAGTGTTCTGTCTCCTCTAAGTTGAATTTTACTAATGAAAGGAGCAAGAAAAATGATTGATCATTTGTGGTTTTTCTTTCAATTTTGTACATGTCCTTGTCTGCCATCAGAAGTGTTTGTCAAGACTGTGATTGTAGTCTCTGGGAAATTAGAACAGGCAAAGCAATCCCTATCATAAAGGAATATGTTTATAATAAATATGTTTACTATAAATATTATCACACTCTTCGAGGCATAAAACAGTATTTGTTAGGCTACTGCAGGGAAAGAAGTTTTTTTTTTTTCTTAAATAAATACACTCTTTCTCCTTAAAATGATGTAGTATCATGCTGTAAAGTATGCACGGGCCAAATTTTTCACTTCATAACTTTCACAGGCATTAAGGTTGGGGTTTGAAGAACATACAGCAAGAGTATTTTACTCAGACTTGGCTGTATTTGGGGCAGCATTGGAAAAATAGTCTTTTTTTTTTTTGATGCTGTGAATTTAAAGAAATTGAGTCCACTCTGAAAGAGACTGCTTTTTACAGCGTTATGTGTCGTGGCATGGCTGTTACCTCCCAAACTGAAAAGAGGCTAGCTTGGTTGCCTTGCTCTTGTTACAATTCACCTAAATATTATTTTTACACATATATTATTATATTTATATATGTTATTTATATATACCTGTCAGGTTGTTATGCTTGGCAGTTAGACATTACTATCTAGGCAGCGTGCATCTGGGATAAAAACATATGCTTGTATAGAGCTTTACTCTTTCATAAGCTAGTCTGCAATTTTAGTTTCTGAAACCTTGAAAAACATGATGGTGCCCTGGACTGTCTAAGACTGGGGAGGAAGTTCAGTGACACCTGAGAGTCTGTAATCTAGGTATCTTCTGTACTATGTTGGATCTAAACGTTTTATTTACTTTATCGCCACCATCTTCCTCTTTGTCCTTTAAATTTTGATATCCATAATGCAAATACCACTTATAATGACAAGTGCAGTTTTGCACCATTAGTGACGAAGATGCACTGCGTGGGATGTCAACAACTGTGTGCTCAGCTGTCAGTAATGCTGTAAAGCGTGTGCTAGGCTGGTAACAAAGGCAGAAATCCTGGGGGGAGGCTGGAATGCTGCAAGGAATGACTAGAAAAAAAAAAGTGTAAGGAAATAGGGGGAAAGACAGTTAAAGGA
>NW_020956881.1:95117-102638 GCF_003031625.1 Empidonax traillii
TAGTGACGAAGATGCACTGCGTGGGATGTCAACAACTGTGTGCTCAGCTGTCAGTAATGCTGTAAAGCGTGTGCTAGGCTGGTAACAAAGGCAGAAATCCTGGGGGGAGGCTGGAATGCTGCAAGGAATGACTAGAAAAAAAAAAGTGTAAGGAAATAGGGGGAAAGACAGTTAAAGGAGATGACTGAAATGGCCTGATGGAACTCAATTGGCTTACAGGTGAGTTGTGTTTTCAGATTTTATTTTTGCTAAAGGGACATCAGAGCTCTGAAGGCTGAGAGTGGTTTATATAACTTCTTCTATAAACTGAGATAAACCAACACATTTTTGATCCCAGGACATTTTGTTAATGTCATTAACAGCTTCAATCATCCTCCAAGGGAGCTGCCAAAAAACAGGAAGTTTTTTTACTAAGTTGGAGTGCCAGGTGATACTGTTTTTTCCATGAATGGAGAGAAACGTCCACTTTTCCCACTGATTGTAATCTTTTATTCATTTGTGAGGTTAAAATGAATACTACAGACATTTGTACTGCTAAGTCAATCAGTCTGTGGATAGATGTATGTGTATACTTGTGCATGTGTGGATAAAAAGGCTGAGAGAAAGAGAAGATTCACTAGTTAAGGGAACAGTTTTCTTAAAAACGTGGGGGAGAAAGGAATGTTTGTAAAAGTTCTTACAAACTCTTAATAGTAGAGTATAGACTATTTTAATGAAAATCTATATAGTCAAGCTTTTTTAAACTAATTTTTTTAAAAAATGCACTCTTTTAATCATGCCAAGATAGTACAAACATTAAGAGAATTCTTAAACCATTTAAAAAACTTATGAATGACCTCAGAATGGTCCCATTTAGCATGCCCTGGGGAATATGTGTGTGAAATACAATGTGGTTTTAGGCTTTCCAAACAAAACAAACTTAAAAGAGAATACCATTTTTAATAGAAACTATTCAAATTCTTCCAAAAGATAAAAGAAAACAAAAAGAGGTACGCACTGTACTGCAGCTAAGTATGCAAGAACAAAGATCTTTGCTGATTAAGTGAGGAGATGTAAGGTTGACTTTTTTTTTTTTCTTTGGAACATTGCCCTCCCATTTTCACGTTGTAATTTCTTTAATTAAATGCTCTTTAATTAAATGGCTGGCATATATAAGAAGCAACGAGACAACTCAGAAATACGGGCAGTTGAATAAATTGTTGTCTGATGATGTTTTACCAGATTAATTCCATTCATATTGATGAATTTTACTATATGAATGTTGCCAGCCGAAAATAAAACGAAAACCATGCGGTGGTACTTTCCCCATGCCCCCCCCAGCAGTTGCAGTCATACCACACAAGTCGAGTACATCAGGTGTAAGACATCACCCCGATGCATCACTTCTGAGAAATATGGGGAGGGAAATAATCGGAGCTGAAATATCACAGCTGGCCCTGATTTCAGCTCCTGCCAAACACCTGCAGACTCTAAAAGGATACCATAACAAAACTCCACCCTGTGGCAAGAGGCCATCCCTTAACAGCCCTTCCCTGACTTTGCATCACTATAAAAATTAATTTAACATTTTTTACAGAAACCTTAGTCTTCCTGTCCCAGAAGGCCATTACAGTTCCTTTAGCATTTCTCTGAGTATGCTTCAGAAAAAAAAAAAGTCACAGTAAATTGAGTATTGAAATGTCTGATAGCTGGAAATTATTGGATGTTTTAAGTTTATTATTTGTGGAAACTTACGAAGGTGGTAGGTTTTCTTATTAACCTCCAGATTGGCTCTTATTTTGGAAGTAATTTCATTTGAATGCATCCTGGCAAAAATTTCCTAGCATCTGGTAAAAGCTTCTACGTTCAGTATTGCGAACACATAGAACAGCAAAAGTTATAAAATATGTCGGATGTTTTTGTTTTGGGGTGTTTTTTTCTTTTTGAATCATGTTATGTGTTTTTGTTGCTGGTTTGGATTTTTTTTATGTTTGGTTGTTTGGTTTTTTTTTTTTAATATGACTGTATTTTAATTGTTTTTCTTTGTTGAAATAGACTTTTGTGGCCTACTAAGGGCTGTCCCGAGACGAATGAAATTATATTCATGCCCGTAATACTGCAGGGAGCTTTTTTACATGTAGAGGTTTCTGCAACTGAAAGGCAGCTGATTGAAGGCCTGAGGTAATATGATGTGTCTGGAAGTAATTCCTAACAGACAAGAGAGAGGAATTAAATTTTGCATGTGTCTATTAAAGAAGTACTAAAACTGGTTGGAAATCTTAGGATGGAATGTTTTTACATTTTAAAAATGCCAATTCATTGAAAGTGAAACATCCGGATGAATGTGGCTAAAATTAAGTTGTGTTTTGAATCAGAAATTAAGCTCTATTCCTGCCTGTCTTGCTGAGTTGAAAATGTGCACTGCCTAGCTTTGATTTGGTGTTTCAAGCCAACTTTTTACTTCAATTTTTAAAATCTACACAACCAAAAAACTCCACACCACCAGCCGTACCCAACCCTTTAATTTTGTCAAGTGTAGCTCTTTTGTACTAAATTACAAACATTTCCAAGCTTTTGGTCTGTGGGAAATTTATAAAAGTAGATTCTGTTCTAAAGCAGAAAGGATTAAGAAATGGAACGTAGTTTGAAGAAGTGAAATGGAAAATCCAGTTCGAAGACTGTTTGTAGTATGTGATTCTCACATATACAAAATTATGCAGGCTTTATACGTATTATGAGGCAGTTCTATATCCAGATGTTATAGGAATGGTTCAAAATGAGACATCACTTGTATTTTAGTATGAGGAATATTGTAACAGGAGGTGTGTTTTAAATTTTGGCTGCAGTGAAGTCTGGTCCATTACTGTGCTCTGTTTTTGTGTGGCCTGCCTTTCTTACAATGACTGTAAGAGAGCTCATAGTGCAGAAGTCTTGAAATATGATGGAGTTCTAAATAAAAATGTATATTTATATTAATGACAGGATTTTGTACGCTCATTTTACTATAAAACTATTGATGTAGGCAAGAAAAATAATGATTAAGGTAGTAGCTTAACAATTTCTGTTGTGAGGTTTTGTTTTTACTTGCCTTTAACTTTAAAGAGTTTGATCTGAAATTTCCATTGCTGGTTGTCTGCTTAAGTCTCGAGTACATGGGTAAGAGTTCTGGTAAAGTGACCGACTCGTGGGGAGAATGAGTTTCCAGAAATATATTTTTACCTTATCAACAAATTCTTACAACTAGTTTTTTTCTGGGAGCTCTGCTGCTCTGTTTTAGAGAATTAGTTCTTTTTCAAAGAGACCTGAGTGGAAAGTTGATGGCAGCCCAAAGGTGTTAGCTTTGCTCGAGACCTGGATTAGAAGTTGTCTAACTATAGTAACTAGAATTGGCTAGGTGTTTCCAGTGCCTGAATTTTGATTTCTAAAAATGCTACAATACATAAGAACAACATGAGAACTCACCAACAGCTTTCTTTGCTGTAGGAGAAGCTCTAATTCACATACATTGTAATATTTTTAAATCAAGTAATGTCTTTCTGCTGTACCCTCTTCCTGAAGCATGCGCGACAGACTTGACTGATCAGTAGGAGGGTGTTTAGTCTGCTTTTTTAAACGAGTTTGTTGTCTGTCAGATTCTTAATTCATTTGATTCCAAGTAGGAAAAGTAGGGAAAGAGGTAAGAAGTTCCAGAAGTACAGCTTCTGGATGCCAGACAGGAATCTCTCTTCCTGCATCTGCCACCCAGTTCCCACATGGTTTTGGATAAGTCACTTCAATCAGAATGTTAAAAGGTGGTCATTGCATTTGTATGCCTCGTGTTTTGAGTATCTGTGTAGTGATACCATATGCAAAATATGCAGCAGTGCTGAGTTCTCGTGGATGTTAATGAAACAGTTTAAAGTATTGCTTGAGCACTTAAAAATGTAAGGTTGTTAAAATAGCTGAAAAGCCAAACATAGTGATTTTATCCTTAATTTTCTCTATATTTTGGTTTCTTAGCCATGAGATTGTGACTCTGATAAGCAGTGTTGTAAAGGCGTGGGAGTTCTGCTTCTGGAAAGTATAACTTCTAATGTGAGAGCACCAGAGAATTTGGGAAATCAACATTTTTTTTTTTCAATAATGTAATTTCAGTGATGTATATTAAAATAAGACCTAGAGCAACACCTTATGAGAAATAAAACCACTTTAGAATATTTTTACTGAATGAGGAAGGAACCTGACAGGGAGTAAATCAACCATGCACTTAGATTTCGCTGTGTTTCTTTTGTGCAAGCAAGAAAATGATGCTTGGTACCAGCATTTTTACAGTTCTCTTTTAATTTCTTTTCAATGTGTAGATATATGAATGGTATGTCTTTGGATAATACTATTTGCACTGAGAAAAGTGGGATCTAGGTATTTGCTGGTTACAAAGAATATTAAGTTCTCAAAAAAAGGGATCTCACAAAGTACGCAGTTGTGGTTAAAAATTACATTTTTAAATGTAATTTAAACAGTCTTGGCTGTTCAAAGGCAAGAAGAGCCACCCAGCCTTTTTAGACATTTCCTTCTAAAAGAGACATATCAAAAAGCCATAATGAACTGTGAAGCCAAGAACCTATTTTTGAAACCTCCCAGTCTTTGTCAGGCCTCAGTGTTAGGAGTCGATAATGCACGTCCCTTGTGCCTCAAGCTCTTGGATTAGTTTCTCTGCTTGCAGGAGATGCACGCTGGTTCCCTAACCTTAAGTTTGAGGAGTGTTAAGTCTGCTACGTGTATGGGAAGGAGGGAAATACGTCTCTCTCAGCACAAAGAGAGTTTATATGCTCAAGTAATTGATTCTTTGGAAGTTGGTTTTATTTGGGTTTTTTGTTTGTTTGTTTGTTTGTTTAATCTGAGCATTCACTCAATCATCACCACAAAATAATGGTGAATATATATAGGTGTTCTTTGCTTTCCCCACAGTATGTAAATTATGAGACTATCTATGCCTGTTGGTTGCCCAACTCAAGTATATCAAATCCGTAAGAAAACGCCATTGTTTGTTTTAGAATATTTCTCTTAAGTAGTTGTGGCTTCATTTACCAAGGAAATTTGTTATAGAATGACTAATAAGCACTGGGATTTCAGACCAAATTTTAGACATGCTTAATATATAACTTCCTTGAACAAAGGGTTGCTTTTAAAGTGTCTTACTGTATTTTTATGTTTTCAAAATTAATTGCCACCTAAATTTCCTTGGTGTTCCTATGAACATGAATATAATCCGGATTTTGTTTTTTTTCTCACAGACCATAAGGACTAGATTTTATCATTGGTCTTTATCACTTATATTGATTGCAAACAAATCTTTTTATGAGCAGTGGGGTGAAGCTTTGTTGTGTGGGTTAAGTTTTGTAGGCATGAAAATACTAATGATATTCTGGAGAACACGTTTGGAATATTGCACTTCTGAATTTCTCAAATGATAGTAGCTACAGATGATGATACACGTATTCCAGCAAGAGGGAAAATAAAATGGAAAATCCAACAACAAAAACTGGGCAGAAACTGCAAATCAGGCTTAATTTATCGTTTGGTCTTCAGATTCTTTACCTGAGTGTTCAGCTTCATTTAAAAATCTTGGCTCAAGTCATGACCCTGGCCTCTCATCCTGAAATTACAAGATTTCCCTTCATGTTGGAGTCCCACTTACTGCTGATAAAAAAAGGTGATATTTTCAGCTGAGATGCTGACATGTTCACTTTACATTCTAGTTATGCAATAACATTTACAAAAATATACTGTTTTAGTTTTATAACTCTTACTAACAAGGAAGAATATTTGAGCCACGAAAAGACAAGTGTGTAGGCTGAGTAGGAGTGGGCATTTGAAGATCTAGTTTTCCAACCACCACAAAAAAAGACATTAATTAGTCAGGCAAGCTTTCTCTGTCACTGCCATTTTCTTTCTCATCGCTGACTGGTTTCATGTAGGTTTTTAGTATGATTCAAGTAGACAGTTTGTGAAGAAGCAGGAAGTATTTCCTCACTGTGCATTGCCAGCGAGGCCGAGAACATAAGCATTGTTTTAGAGAACTCATCCCAAGTTTAAAACTGCCTATAGCATTTGGATGTCAACACTCTGAGCAGCCAGCCACGTGTTGAAATTTTTCTCACACAATTTCAATTGGCTACTTAGCAACCGTAGCAATTAATTGTAACAATTCAAATTAAAAAACGTATGATTTTTTAGTATATGTTTTAAGGGTAAAGCTTCTGTTGAATTACATATAAATCTTGATGTGTTGCTCTCGGTCTGGGATGTTTTTCAAAGCTTTCTTTGAAGTCCTGAAAAGCAGTCTAGGCTTATTGTTAATTAAAAAAGACCAAACAACAAAAAACCAGTTTTTGATCATATTTACAGGCAGAACTTTGAGCTGACACAACCAAATTTTAATTGTTTAGAATTACACCAGAAACACCTCCTAACTCAGAGAAGAAGAAGATGATTTATTTCTATTTTTATGTATGCCTGTAATGGCCTATTAAAATAAACAAAGGATTCACTTCAATATGAAGGTAATGTGTCAAAGGTGGTTTTAAATATAGAGATCCTGACTCACATGTGGGAGAAGACAAAGAGAATTCAGGGATTCTGAGCCAAGTTTACAGGTGGCATGAGAAAGACAAAAGGATAAACTGAGATCCCAAGGAGATGGTACGTGTGCTATGGATACCAGAGTAATTTCTGAGAAAAAACAAGAAGTTTAAAAAAAATCCTCTTTAAAAACAAACAAAAATTTCCAACAGTTCCTCCCCGTTGTTTTGCTACTGATGTTGCAAACATTACAGTCATCATCTGTGATGATTGGTGATCTGGGAGCGTTGGGGGTCAGGCTAGAAACTTGTAAGGGCAGGCAACTGAAATGCATCTTGCTGCAGTCCCTCAGGTCACACCCAAAACAGACATGAGCAGAAACACCATTTTGTCTCTGTACATCAGGTTCTTAAAGATGCTGTATTTGCACAGGTTCACAAATGAGAAAGAGGGAAGGTAGGATTTCTCTGCTTCCTGTGAGGCTTAAGACTTCCCATTTCTCTAAAACAGTTGGGTTTCTGTGCCAGTCATCAAGCTACAAGCTTTAAGACTTAGAGAAACTCTTTAAATCCATTATGTAATAACAGCTTTTGGAAAAAAATCTCCCTCTTCTTCCCAATACCCGTGAAAAATTGTGAAGTCAGAAGAGAAGAATATTTACTGACAACTTGAGTGTGCAAACACCACCTCCCTCTTTCCCCTCCCAGTTCTTATGTTACGATGTTCCCTTGGATTTAAAGGGCTTAGGGATCAGCCATCATATCATATCATATTAAATCTGCAATGTGTGGTTGCACAGTGTGTGTTTTCTGGGTGTAATGTTTATATCCAACTTATCCTATTGCATTGAATATACTGGTGGAAAATTAAGATGCAGTATTCTGGTATGGCTTCCTCTCCACCCTAAAATGATATATTTTAAAGGAGTGATACTTTGCATGGTGAGCCCTCTTGATTGTAAGAACTTGGGGTTTTTTTTTT
>NW_020956881.1:103552-105227 GCF_003031625.1 Empidonax traillii
TGCAATGTGTGGTTGCACAGTGTGTGTTTTCTGGGTGTAATGTTTATATCCAACTTATCCTATTGCATTGAATATACTGGTGGAAAATTAAGATGCAGTATTCTGGTATGGCTTCCTCTCCACCCTAAAATGATATATTTTAAAGGAGTGATACTTTGCATGGTGAGCCCTCTTGATTGTAAGAACTTGGGGTTTTTTTTTTGTGTTACATCTTGTTCTTAGGGTGTAAGAATATGCATCTAATAGGAATGTCTGCTTGAGGATTTTGTAAGTCATGTATTTTGAAACACAGAATATATGTCCTTCACACAGACTGATTCTTCTTTAATTGTCTTTTTTTCTCTGTCTGCAGCCCTAAACATGCTGCTAAAACTAGTGTCAGTTATAAGTGTGAGTTATTAAAGGAAGGTGACATTCAGTGTCTCCACAGTGAAATTCCAAAATATTTGGAAATTTCAGTAATGTGCTTTCATGTCTTTATACTCTGAATCTGTCCTTTCAGAATGTAAAAAAAAATGAAAATTATTCTCAGCCAAACAGCTATTGTAATTGAAATTAAAGGCACAGCAAGAGCAGGACAATTGCTAATCAAGTAGATATCTAACTCTATCCTTTATTAGAAGCAGGTTTATAGAAATAAAAGCAAATTATGGGTTCTTTTGACATGTTTGCTGTTGTACAAGACTTTTTCAATCCATGCATTTTTCTTATTTTTGAGGAAAATACAAACACACTCTCACTTTGTATATTTTACTTCATTTTTAGATGAGTGATGGAAAATAAACATGATATAAAAGCATGTGGAGATAGTTTATATATTTACAAGTCATCTAGGAGAGGGTGTAGAAAGAAGCATTACTGTAATTTCACAATACAAAGCACTTTTAAAAAATTTCTTGGCTTTTTAAAGTGAATTTTTCTTTTGAACATACCAAATTCTGTGGTTACAAACCTTCAGCCGCCTCAAAAGTGGTAGAAGTAAACTTCAATATGAGTATTTAACATTATCACAAATTCATTTATTGTTTATTGGAGGGGATGTGGAGACTTTAGTGCTAATTACTCAGTCTTGACTTCTCAGCAGGTGACTGTAGAAGAAATGAAGAAGTCTTAAATAGATTTGAGATTTTTAAAATGAAGTATTTCTTCCTAGATTTGTGTCAGGAATCTTTTTAGTGCATTTTGTACACATTATCCAATTAAATGGGAAGAAATGGATGTTGTACCAAAGTACACAATCTATATATACATAGCAATTAAAGCCTTGAAATTTATGTATCTGGAGAGTGTAATTAGGAATTATTTCACAAATTATAGAATAAGAGAACGTAGTCTGGTTGCAGAGGAGTCTTCCCTGCTGCTCTATGTGATTAGTTAGTAAAACATCACATTTGCCTGAAGTTCTGAGTCAAAAATTACATGTAAGGTACATTACAGCTTGATTTAACTGGATTAGGAATGATGAAAGAGAATAGATGGGATAGATGAGGAGTTAAATAAAGAGAGGAGTGAAAAAGCCCAACTCCTAAACAGATGGCTAAAGGATTATTGCCACCGTCAAAATTTTGGGTTCTTTGACCATGGGGCAAACTCCATGGTACCCAGTCTCTCAAAATCAGATGAGATTCATCTGTCTAGGAAGAAAAAAAGGACTGTAGCCCATAAATTAGCGAGG
>NW_020956882.1:0-10873 GCF_003031625.1 Empidonax traillii
TGTGGTACTGTGAAGATCATGAGACTGTACAGTACCTATCAGCCAAGGGAGAATCAAAGTGTTCTGCTGCTGAGCCAACAGCGTCAAAACCCCTCCTCAGGTACCAAGCCACAACCACCCCCCTCCCATTAGATATAGTGAGAGAACTTTACACTAATCAGAAATAAGAGGTATTTGTGACTAAAAAAATCATGCTCCACCTAAAATATAAAGAAATAGTATAAAAGTAAAATTGCAGAAAACTCCACCAAAACTGCTGGGACCAGTTGATGGGCTGAGCCCATGCTCTCCCCCCACTATCACCGACAAACCTTATTAATCTGTCACAACTTGTATCAATAAAAAGTGTTATTCTGTGAACTATTGAGTCCTTTCAGTTGCTGGCAGTGGTTAACGCCTTGGCAGGACCCACTGAGGGCTCTTCACTCTGTTGAGTCCTCTCTAATAAGGAATGTCCAGTCTTATGGACTTGATGATCTTGGAGGTCTTTTTCAACCCAATCTATTCTATGATTCTATGATTCTATGATTCTTGGTGAAGGGTCTCATTAGGAGACGCTGACAGACTGTTGGACACCAGGGTCTCGACTTTCCTGGGGTACTGACAAGCAAAAATCCCCTTTTTATGTGGCAGGTGGGTCACATAGTTAAGGAAGGCTGAGACGTCCTTCAGAAAATGAATTTTGCCCCCACTGATTTGTATTGTTTAATTTAGAAAGTGTATTTTGACTTTATAATTTTGAATAAACATTTTTTGCATTACAGATATACATGGAGAGTATATTTTATATAAAAAACAAGATGTCATTTTTCATCTAAAAAACCCTCACAAACATGGGTTTCAAAGTTAAACAGGAGAGGAAAATTGGTTACTTTTGTCAAATGTTAAAATAAACATATTCCATCAAAACCCATTCTCATTTAAAATCTAGCAGGACTGTAATTAAAGAAATACTGCACCAAATAAATGTTCATGTAGATCTCAGCATCTAGCTCATTTAAATGTTCAAGTCTAGTTAAAGCTGTAGTTTTATAAACTGTCCCTCTTCCTTCGATTTCATCAATCATAAAATAAATATAATTAGTTATGCCCCATTAAGAATAGGAAGTTTACAGAAAGCTAATTTTTCTTCATATTTTCTATTTTATACTTCTTAAAGATCAGGAAGGATATATTCTTTCATTTTGGAAAAATAAAATAAAGGGAGTTGCCAGCTCAAAGTTTATGCTTAGGAACACTTCCTCAAGTACAGATGCAATCTGAACTTTATTCAATTATTTTTTAAAATTCTAAAAAACAGAAGTTGTATTCATTCTAACTATTCATGTGAGAACTTAAAATAAAAATAAAATTCTTTCATAAACCTGGGCCCTAAATTCCTGTTTTCTATATGTATGGAAATTCCCACTCATAAAACACAAGAATAACCTCGACCATTGTCCCTACAATGATCTCTGATTCTTCCATTAAGGTTTTTAAGAAATTCAGTTACCACTGATCCACATATTCTAATTTTGTAGTGCTATAGGATGCATAGGATGCAATAGCATTACCATCCCCTCACCCCCCAAATATTAATAAAATAATATATGGAGAACTTATCAGATTGGCTAACAGAATTCAGGGCTCGTGATTTCCTGATATGGGTTTTAAATCATAAATGAGTTCTCAGTCAATAAGCTTCAAGTTCCTGTTCAGTTTTGATAAATAAATCATTACCCCAACTTTATTTTGGGATCCCAACAGACTTTATAACTGGCTTTGTGAACAATCTCTTCTGTTCAAATGTTCCTGATATCCATGCTGTTCACATGAGACATAGCAGCCAACAGACAAAGAATGACACTATCTAAAGAGCTTTATTATGCTTGTACTTATTAGAAATTTGCAGCCAGTGATGCTATCTTAAGAAGTTTAATTATGTTTACATTCATTAGAATTGCAAAGCCAGCTCTTCGCCAATTACGACCAATTTACAACTTTTATTAGTATTTTTTGTCTAGGGGTCTGCCTCATCAAGGTCAAACTTGCAGAGTCACAATGTTTAGCCAGCTCCCCAGAGGTGTCCCTAGATGAACATTTGGATAAGTTCTGTAGTTCAGAAGGAATCAGGGCCAATTTTTGAACTTCTGAGATTTCTTCATAAGTGCAGTTAGTACTGCTCTAATGCTAATGTTGCTTAGAAGTGAATAGCTTCTACTGAAAATATTTCAGTCTTTAATGCTGTTAAACAAATAAATAGAACATGATATTGCACACAGTGTTGCTTCACATCCTTGCAAATTCCTCTATGATTGCTGATTATTTTTATGATGTCACATAATTGTACTTCAGAATTTAACTCTCACTTGTAGGTCTGAGACCCTAGGATTCTGTAACAACTTCAGTATGTGTCATCTCTTCAGCAATCTCCTTCTACTCCCCACTTGTGGTGTGACATCACCTGGGCTGGGCACAGAAACTGCTCAGAGGTACAGCTATTTTCAAGTTAGGCAATCCATTAACTTTCCTCAGGATATCCTGTCTTCATTTTGGGGACTGCTATGCTGATTAGAACAGTAACAGTAGTGATTATTAATGATGTACTTTAATTTGCACTATCTGAGAAAGAAAAGTAGAAAGATTAAAAGAAGGAAGAATGTTTTAAAAATCTGCCAAAATTGTAACTTTCTATGTTCTGACTCTCTTTAGCCAGAACGAGCATTGTCTCAGCTAAATATTATGAAGAAACTGCAGAACTGTGTATTTATATGTTAGGAGAAGGTGCTAGAAAGTCTAGTTGCCATAGCCAAAACCCTAGAGATCCAAAATAAAGATTATGGGATTTTTTTTTCGATTCTTTGATTTATAGTAATGCCTTTTTCTTTGCCAAGTACCAAAATTCTTAATATCAGAATATTCATCTGTATAATAAATATTAATAAGAATTTACATAATATTGCTAAAAAGTATTACATCTCGGGCCTTTCAGGGAATAAAAGTCTCAATTGTTTCCTAGGGAACAGCAATTTCTCTACTAGAATACCTAAGAAGTTCTGCAATACAAGTAAGAAAAATTGAGCTTAATATCAAGCAAACACTCAGAGCTGACAGACTGGGAGAAGTTAGCTGTGATTCCTGGAGGAGATAGTTTAAGCTCAAGGTGCAGTAAAAGACAATACATATTACCACCAGCTTTTTCTATATTCAAAGTTTGTAAGGAAGTCTTTGTGCCCCATGTATTAGATACAGAATAAATGTACTGAAAAAGATAAAGTCCTCAGTGAATGTAACCAAATTATCCAGAAAAAGCTGTAGTTGCAGCTAGTCCTCCAGTCATAACCCACACTGGAACTTTTGACAATCTCTTATCATGGGAGGAACATCCCTGCCTCCACTCTGGACAAATAACTGAATGAAACTTAAAAGTCAAAGCTCTAGATAAATTATTAAATATCCAATAATAGAATTATTTGAGGTATGTCTACTGCAATAATACTCACACTGAGTACTATTTGAGGTGAATTATTCACAGACTTCACTCAAGTGCCTGGTCAGGAGGTCAGCTGATGTCAAAGGGTTCACATATTGTTTAGGCTGAGTTCTAAAAAACTGGGATACTTACACAAAACTCAGGAAGAATTTTGGCCTGTATATTTAATTTAGAAGTTATAAATTTGTTGTAATAGTCTGCCTAGATAGTCTTTTTTGTTAGGATGAGAGCAATTCTCTTTGAGATGCAACAAATGCAGAAACTATTGCTGAAAAGGTAAATGTGTTTTGAACACCAAAGTTAGAGCTCCACTCACGGAAAAATGGGGGAAGTAAATTGGTCAGAACTAGTTTTACTGTCTCTGAGCAAAGTACAATTTACCCTGAATTACCCCAAAAGAATTTCATAATGGTAAGAAGTAATTCTGATAAGACTTCAGTACGATCACCACTCCCTGGGCATTAATTTGTAGTTTTCTCTAATTAAAGCAATGTGTTTTCTTAACTAAATTTCAGATAGCTCCTTTAAAAAGTATAACTCTTGCATGGTGATACAGCCTAAGTATTTGGTGTAAGTGTTCATAGCCTGTGCTAACAAAAAATTTTGTGTTAAAACTTAATTACTAAAATCTAAAGCAAAGTGAAAAAAAGATATTGCCTCATTAACACATGTCATGTGAATACTGTGTGTGCAACAACATAATTTACTTCCAAAAAACATAATTCAACACATGCACCATTACCTTTGAGTTGCATTTTTTTAATATATAAAGGAGTAGTGCTAAAACAGTATATCACAGAAACACAGAATATGCTCAATTGGAAGGGACCAACGGGGATCACTGAGTCCAACTCTTAGCTCTGTACAGGACCTCACACCATGTGCCTGAGAATATCATCCAGATGTCTCTTGGACTCTGTCAGGCTTGGTGCTGTGACCACTTTCCTGGGATGCTGTTATATGAAGGGATAAATCTAAAGCAAGAGACTGACAACAAATTAGATTTTTATTACCTGCATTCTCAGGGTTCCCCCACTGGGCTTGTCATTCACACAACCCGAAAAACCTACCTCTGATGAAAAGAATCATCAGAAGTTTTAACTCAGTCTGGAAAGATACAGATCACCAACACCTGCCTGTGCTAGTCAGGGATGGACTGGGAGGAGCTGGAAACCCGGGGTCCTCCACTGTGCACTGATGGCTGTGTTGCAGGGAACACAGGGATGCAGTGGCGTTACTGAAGTGTTGCAACAGCAAACAAACAGCAAACACCTTCCTATTCACCTCCCTCCACCCCCCACCCCCTCATCTTTTTCTGTCTATCACTCTTTGAAGGGTTGCTGCACCAGGCACAACACCAGTGCTGTCTTGCTGACATATGTTCAATCTGCTCTTAGCACATTGCTCTTTTTTGACACCAGCAGAGCTCCTGAGTGTTATCACATTACCCTGTCCCAGCCATGTCCACACATGGAAGTCAGAATAGCCTGTTCCAAAGAGTGAGAAATATTGAAATCCTGCATCTTGTCACCTGGAATGGCATGTTCCTGAGGAGAGCTGTGAAAAGTTCTCAGTGTACATGACAATGACTTCTGACATGAGAGTTAGAAGTTGGTGCAAAAGGTGGAGAAAGATCAAAGCCAATGCCTTGTAAAAAAAGGAGTTGTAGAAAAATTTTATAGTTTTAGAAAATACTTCCTACCAACTTGAGGTGTCATCCTGTAGGCTCTGGCTGGCTGTGCATTTACTCCTTTGTGTACCTTGGGACTCCCACCTTGCCCAGGACCCCCTCTCAGCCTCTACCCCTGTGATGCCACAGCAGGGCTGGTTTCCAGCTCCTTCCAGTTGTATAATAAAATGAATCAGCACAGTAGATCAAAAGTGTTAGGAAGATCATGGAGCACCAGAGAACAAGGATTAGGGAAAATTTAAACCTGCCTATGGAGCGAAATGAAACCTGACTAAAGACAGAAATAATAAGAAAGATTTTCAAATTTTATTATTAAGAGAGATCAAATAAACACTTTGTGTGACTGAAATTAAATTTGTTTCCACAGAGCCTTCTGATACCATGGGAAACCAGAGAGTGGAAACCCTCGTGGCAGTTTTCTTCACTCATTTGAGCAGAACACAGCAGCTGTGCTATCAAGTTTATCATCTGGCAACCTACAATATACTCAGATTCCTGAAGTAAGTGTGCACCTCTCCATTAAATTAAATGAAATGTTTATTTGATTGTAAATTCATGAAGATAGCAATTAGTGGTTAGTGGGTGAGATAATTAATGATATTTCTAGTTGCCACATTTATGTTTGAGAGAAGAAAGTAGTTTTATACATCATACATGCAGCAAAGGACATAGTTTTGGGCTTTAATTTCATGAGAAAAGAAACAACCTTTAGCTTTTACGTGCCTCTTAAGTAGAAAGTAGATGGTCACTGGTTAATTCATATGGTTTTAGCTGAAAACTGCATAGGGCAAGACTGCTATGCAGACACTGCAGATTATACTTGCAGTGACACAGGGAGCAGGGGTTTAGAGGTGGCTACTCTAAAAAAAAACCTCCTTAGGTTGCAAATATGCCACCATTGCAAACTCTAGCCTTCCCTTGCTAATTGCTGTTGCCCTCTCCTCCTCCTCTTCACAGCCCTCTTTGCCTTCTGCTGCCACCTCTGCTGACCTGAGAGCTAAACTGTTTTTATCAGCATGACTTCAAAAACGCTTCTGTTGGAACAGGCTTGGAAATAAACAGATCTTTGTTTGCTCAGCTTATTTTGACTGCAGCAGTGGAGGAACCATTCATACGACTGGGAGGAGGTGACTTCCCCAGGGTTTAGGTGAAGGCAGTAACTTGTCAAGCTGGAGACTAACTGGGGTCTTCCACTGGCAGGCATTTTCTTGGTCTTAGAAGGCTGAAGTCTCTTGTCTGAAACAAGGTTCAGACACGCAATCCCATGATATCTTTTGTTTCTTTCTGTCCTTCGTTTTTTACTTTTTAACAGAGGTAAGGAATACAAAAAATACTTTGGTTTTTCCCTAGAAATTTCCAGAAAAAAAATATTTGTTCATTGCAAATTACCCGGGCGAAAACATTCAACATCCACCAGCTCTACTTTTGTAAATCGGGATTATTTTGTATAGATAATGTGGATGTTTCCATAACTAAGTCCTGGAAAATACTATAAAGCTGACACTAAGCATAATACTATAGAGTCTCAGAGGTCTCTTACATGAGATTTGCTCTTAATCATACATTCCATCTGAAAATCCAAAGATAACATATGTATTAATTTTTACTTAAGAATTGCTTCTGAGAATACACAAGAATTAATTTTTCTTCCACATCATTATAGGAGATGATACAGAATTATTAGGAAGGAATAAGTATAAAAATATCAAGCTGCTTGTTTCCTAAAAACTAACAACTTGAGTGATGTGACTCTTTATGGTTTCACAGAGCTGTAAGAGAAAAATTACACTTATGGAAGTTCCTTTTTTATTTCTTCCACATAAATAAAACAGGACTGATTTAATCCCTGCCACCCTGAAACTTCTCTGGGAAAACTACAAACAATTCAGACATAGGAAAAAGGGGAGAAACATGAATTAGATTAATAGACTTTATGTACTGTAGGCAAAGGGAGAAATAGGAAAGAAATAGATAGAAAAAAATCTCCTTAGTTTTATTTTTAATTTAGTAATATATGTTATAGGAGTGACAAGAAAAATATGGAAGAAAGAAGTGGGGGAAGGAGTGTTCCTTACATGGCTGATTGATAGAGATATCTTCCAGTGTAAATACTCTCATCATGCTGGTGACTAGAGGTATCTTAAATGCATTCTGTTCTGTAAATGATTTCCTAATCTCCACTACTTTCATACATTTCATAATTAGTCTGGAAAAAAATAGTCTAAAACATGCTGGCCTAATTTGATGAAATTCAATATGTATTCAGGCCTCTGACTCAAATCACATCCATCAATGGTTTCCTGATGAGGGATGTTACCTGAATGAGTCCTGGTGAGCCTTATTCTTTCTCAATCAAGCATACAGGCAGTTATATGTGGCTTTGTTCCCTCAAATGGTGAATCAGCACATTCCTTTGGGCTCTCGTGCTGTTGGAAAGCACTCCTGTCTGCCTAAGGACCCTCTTCATTAACAAGGAATGGAAGGGAAGCACATAGGAACACACATTTATGCAAGAGGTTTTGCAGGGAGTCATAGGAGAGGGTAATTATCTACCCAAATGAAAGCTCTATATTGTGGGTATCTTCAGCCAGCTGAGAGAGGTGAGATGATTATTTCAGGGTCAGGAGTCACCTTTTAAATAGGACTTTCTCTCACGTGATCATCAATAGTGGGGTGTCTCAAATTACATGGTATGAGTTGTTTCTTATCTGAGATATCTGCTAGGTTGGATGAATCACATCAGAAATGTCTGTTTCTCTCCATTGAATTTAAAGGTAAATCCATTTGGTCTTCAATATTTAACAGCAGATGTTTATTTGTTGAAAAGACCTTTATTGATTTATGAGATAGCTGGTGATTTGAAGACTGAAAAGGGTAACTAAAACTAAGTTAAACATTGCAGAGGGTTTTTAATCATTGTAAAGTCAATACCTGTGATGGGCACTTCTGAGTGATCTCTCCCTACCCTCATCTCAACCCATGAGCCTCTTGTTAAATTTTCTCTCTCCTGCCCAGCTGAGGTAGGCAGTGACAGAGCAGCTTTGGTGGGCACCTGCCTTCCAGCTAGGGCAAATCCATCACAATCAGTAAAAGTAATCCAGTAATGCTGGACTGATTGGAGTGATTTATCAGTCAAAACTCTCTCCTTTACTCTTTGCTCTCAAATATGCACAGTCACTTTACCTTAGAAACAAAATGGGGTCCTGCTTTCAAGTGCAGTACATGGCAGGGGGAGTGATGAGGAGGAAGGGGAAAAGGGAGGTGGACATTTTAAGTCATTGCATTTTCTTCCATATTTAGGAGCCCCTCAAGTTGCAAAGAGTAATACTGAAATTGTCAAAGTTTTTGTTTTTCCAAAGGCAAAATGGAACATTAAAATGCACATTTAGAATAAATGAACTAAATAACCTGCAGACCTTCTCTGGACTTTATAAATTATTAGTTTTGCTGCTGTTCAAAGCACTGACTTTCAGTTTATTGAAATGTTAATGAAATTTTGATTATAACATAAAATATAATTTTTCCTCTAAAACATTATTAATGCCATTTCAGAGACTAATGTTGCAACCAGAATGCTTTATTTTTCATTAATCCTCCAGCTTAGTGCTGAATTTACTTATAAATCTCCCTCTTTATCTAGTTCGTCGCATTGCTCCATTGAGTTTAAATTGTATCTAAAATTTTATGTCAGCAGAAGTATATTACTGCAATTAAAATATCAATAAAACAACCTATAGCACCATTTTCACTATAGTTTGTACCATGCTGGCAAGATACAAGGACTAAAGTGAGCATGGGCCCTTTTATGATACAACTGTGCACAGCAAGAATCCAGGCTCACTATTTGAACTGAAAGATTTGATAACATTAATAAATACAACTAGAACAAAAGTGAAATGGATACTGAATCCCATTAATTCTGAAATTCATTTTCATAATGCCCTTTTTTCTCCTTTCCTGCCACTGGTAGGCCATTTAATGAGGATTAGTTTTGTTGCCATGTCTGTATTGCCTCTAGTTCCACAGTCACTATCAGCATCAAAGTCCCTGCCAGTCATTCTTTAAGAAACGTAACTAGTGTTTGCTTCATATTTTTCTCTCATACTCTCTCTAGGCCAAGGAAATGTGGATGAAAGTGTGCTTTATCCTAGAAAACTGAACTTTTCTTCAAAGGAGGATGACACTCTTGTCTGTGCTGGGTGCTTAATTCAGATGCAGATTGCAGTCTTCAGAATTATTACCTGCTATAAATCCTACTGTAGAGCTGGCAGTGTCAATACAGGTTGATAAAGGTTTTAGCTATCTTGCATATCCTCAGAGTGGGTTTGGGGGAAAAGCCGTTATATTTTGCCAGATCTTTTTCAGTGTTTTCTTCCCTCTAGAGAAGTCTGATTTCTTAGTTTCACTTACTTTCGTCCTTTTTTTCTGACTGCCTCTTATTGTTGTGAAAATTGCTTGAAAACCCAAATCTATGTGGGAGATGAGAAGGACTGTATGAGCCATGATTTGGTTACCAAGATTCTTGCATATCAGTACAATGATTCACCAACTCCTTGACTTCTTGTTCTGTGGGTGGAGTGTCTTTTAACACCTATTGATACTTGAATTTTCTCCACTCCCACCTTCTTGATCAGCAACTAATTTGAGAAATACACACACACAGCTAAACATCCTGATGAGTTCAGCATGTTCTAGATTTAGTAAAGCTCGCTATCATGTCAGTAAAACTTGGGTAGTGAAAAACAAAGGAGTATTATTACAGAATGCAAAGCAGTTTTACATCATCCAGTGTATGTATAATGTATCTCAGATTCTGAATTTAAGATTTTCCTGCATGTATTAATGGGTAGATAGATATTACCATAATATTACTCATTTTGTCTGTGGGATGCATTGGGAAGGTAAAAGATGTTTGATGGAGCGATTCTTTTTCTGTCTTCCAAGTCAAAAACTTGAAAGGTTTTTGTAATAGTAAAGAATTAGGAGCATATGGTTTTCAATTGCATTGTCTAATATTCTACCTTTTAAACTCCTCATGGATAAGACTCTTCACCTAAACCTGGCAATTTAAAATTCATGATAATTCAAAATTCTAGGATTTGTTTTTTAGCAAAAGAAAGAGTAATTTTTGGTTAACTTTAACCTAATTTCTTTTTGTTGTTGTTGTTCCTGTTGTTCAAAGTTTTTCTTTATAAAAACTAATAAAGTTTTGTCCCACTGATGCACCAAATTTGTCCTTCTAGAGCTCTCAAGGTTCTGTTTTAGGTTTATGCAAAAGTATTGAAACTCCCACTGAACTGAGAGAATAAAAAGTCAATTTACTGTTAACAACTGTAGGGTGTTATTTATGTTGCACTTATCTGGGAGAGAGAGTATATTTCCAAGGTTAAATGCTGAGGCATGGAGTTATTGCAGACTGCACTACCAACTTTATTCTTAAATGTAAATCTTTCATCTGTGGAGGGTGCATTACTGTGCAGCTTTTAATCTTAATTTATTTCAAAATGCCTTGAATGGAAGTAAGCATTCTCTGGTATTTTTCCTTTCTGTTCTTCATTCTTCTGTTCTTGTACTGTGCTATATTTTCAATAGTGACTTCTATCTTACTTACAGAAGCTTTAATTCAGCAACAGCATTTCACAGGATTTCATTGATATCTGAAACTGAGCACATGTCTAGGTGACTCAAATAGCCAAGGGATGCATGGGAAT
>NW_020956882.1:12174-51490 GCF_003031625.1 Empidonax traillii
AAAATAAGTAATATGTGGTCTTTAACTTTGAGGGATGAAGTAGAAGAAATTCACACTAAATTCAGCCAGTCCTCCCAGACAACAGAAAGTCATTCAAGTAGATAAACAGATCAAAGGAATAGGATTGATTTACATGGCTCCTTCTAACTTGCTAAGTATGTACACTACAGAGCTTTATGGAGTTCTCTTTAATTAAAGCTCAAATTGTAGACTGTCAGCATCACATCACTTTCTGACATATTACTGTTACTGTTTTTAATTGATAGATATCTGTCAATAAGTTAATTCCACGAGGACTTTCTGCAATGTCACTGGGAAGAAAGTCAGTGTTCTGTCAACAATGTAACTGTAGGAATGACACACACTTCTTAATTCTGGCAGCACTGCATGTGCTAGGAATATCTGAAATATATCATATCATCCCATCTGGTCCCCCCATTTAAGCAGGGATGGTATAAGACAATGCTTTAATGACAGACTTTTACAAAGAATTTAGAGCCTTCGGTGGTGTGAGCTGCTTAGATAATATTTTTTTGGAGGTAGTAGCAGATGTGCAGTGAAATAACAGGGTTTATTCTGCCTGGTCAATCTGTGCACAAAATATCCCTCTGCAATCTTTTTTCAGAGATGTAATAATGGAAACACCCTCATTATTTTAATCCCCACCCTCTTTGCAGCATGAAAAAGCATCATGATTTTAAAAATAAAATGGAGAGCCATCACAAGAATTATCTGCAGGGGAACACATTGTTTTACACAGGCTGCCTCTCAGGTACTTTGCTCTGCAACAGCTTGTGGTATTTATCTGAGTAACCAACACACAATCAAATCCTGGGTAACAAGTAGACCCAATTGACCATTTTCTCATTGCTTAAATGCCTGCTCATTGCCAACACCTTTGGCAATGAAATATACTGATTTACTAAATTTTTAATCCTTAAATTTTAATGGAAAGGACTAATACCCTCCTTTTGAGGTGAGCTAGCTTTCAGTTGATGCTTAACATTTCCTTGCCAGGAGGATTTAAATGTTGTACTTCAGATTGAGTCAGTGGAGCTGAGGCTGCACAGCACCCTGAGGAAGCAGACTAGTAACATATGGTAATCGATATTGATATTACAGTATATATTGTAATGACTGGTTATATGAATCCTCCCTCTGAGAGGGTCCATCTCATCCCAGTGTGATGGAAAGGAGGCTGCTGTGGATCTGTGTTCTGTGGGCACCACAGTGAGGTTGAACACGTATTCCCAGCTGGTGCACGTGCACACACTCACACACATGCACATGTGGACAAACACACAGAGCAGCACAGAGAGGGCTCAGTGCCTGTTTTGTTTGAGCACCCACATAAACACCCACAGCACTTGCACTGACATGAACATCAGAGATGGCCTCATCCTCTTCCTCCTTCCAGGATGGTTGGGATTGGAGTCAGGATATATACACACCCTCCCTCTGGATTCATAAACAGACATCTGTGGGTTTCTTGAATCCTAACACAGCTTTTAAATCCATCCAATATCTGTGCCCCATTCCCACACACAGGCTGCAGTACTGGGTGTTTCCCTATACAGATCATGTCCTGCTCAATGCTGGTCTAATCTGAAGTTCAAGAACAATTTTTACCCACAGGCTCAGGGAGTTACCCAAACAGAAAATAATTAGAATGTGTTTAATTAGAAGCTACAGTTTGTGGTAATCAATCATCAGATTTGCTAAGCTTTTGCCTATTTTTCCTTTTTATTCCATCTTTTTTCTTACTGACTCAACCTGATCGTTCCCTTACAAAACTAAATGTTTTGTGTGTTCTTACAGTCCTCTCATGGCGTAGTTCTATACCATCTTCAAATTTTCTCTGCAGCATCTCAAAACCCTCTTCTA
Source organism: Empidonax traillii (assembly GCF_003031625.1). Lineage (NCBI taxonomy): Eukaryota > Metazoa > Chordata > Aves > Passeriformes > Tyrannidae > Empidonax > Empidonax traillii. Next base: position 14,059 of record NW_020956882.1, read on the forward strand.
CCTGCATTTCAAAATAAGCACTATACCCCTTTAGAAAACAATCTCCCTTAGTTTGTATGGTGTTCTAGCAAGAGAACTCCAAACTTTCCTGGATCATCTTGGCAGGTGGGACAAAGGACGATGGTCTAATTGTTCTTTGACAGTCTTCAGAGTATCTGGCTTAGTGTGCTCCATATTCACTGGTCAGGTTACTTGTTGGCTGCCTTGGACTTCCATAGTTCCTTGAATGCTTGCTGAGTCTTTGTTTTCCCTGTGCATAGCTTTTTACACATAACTTAATAAAATGAGGTAATCTCATCTGTCATCACACAAATACATTTAAATATACAAAATTTATATTGTATTCTTACAAGGATCAAAAATAAGCTGTTATCAACATGAAGAATAATCTAATTAACACTTTTCATTACAATTTTCTGGGAACTCCTTGTCTTAAAATGTTGAAGACATTTTGAAAATCTTGTCCATGTGAAAGTGTTTGTCAGCGCAGAAAGATTTTCTGACAATCACTACCTTTATCTCTAGCCTCTTCAAAATCTTCAGAAATCACAATTGTAAAACTCATGAACTTTCAGTTTTGATTTTAATTCATATTACATTTATTTATCAATACAATCTCCCATATGAATAACTTCTTTTTATAGTTGCAGTGAACATAAAATGCATCTATGTATGTAAAATACTTATTGTCTCCTCTGCATCAAAGAATGTAGAGTGATAGAATCAAGATTAATTGCTTCAAAAAAATATTAAAAAAAAATTGTTCATGCTCTTTCTAAAAATTGTTCATAAGTCTGATGAAATACAGTAAGAATACAAGACTGTGACTGCACAATTTCAACGTATTAGGGGTAGAATAATGTATGAATTTAAACAATAAAGCAGAAGATAGCAACACAAATGACTGCCATATACCAAAACACTTTTCTCATGACTGCTGTACATCCTCTTTAAGCTCTTTTTTCCTTACACACTAATTATGCAGTAACAGCAAACTTTGGTTACAATGGAAAGACAGTCTTATTTTATCTTGCAAGCCTAACAATCAATCAATCAACTTGTTTTTAAGACAGTCTTAGCTCAAAAATCCTTCAGCACATTTTTTTGGTTGTGGTGTGTTTTTTTTGTTTGTTTGTTTGTTTGTTTGTTTTTTTGTTTTGTTTTGTTTTTTTTAATTTATGCAGCAACTCAGGATTCAGAAACAGGAAAAAGACTGCAGTGCAATCCCCACTGAATAACTCATATGCTCACATGCATTTAGGTCAGTGAAAGCTTTGTAGAATTTATGCTGGCATAAAAAATGTTGACTAAATTTAGCTGAGTCATCACTTCATTAGGTATTCTTTTTTGTTCCTACATCACATATAAATGAACACAGGCATTTTAAAAGTGATCTTTTTTTCTTTTCACAGATATATCTTTTGAATTTCAGCTTAATATTTTTATCTGATACAACCGTTGTGGCTTCCATTGGATAAGTACAGTCTTTAGAGGAAAAAATAAAGGGTTTTAGCAACATTCTTCTTAAAAAGAAAAGATTTCATCTGCAAGGTGACATTTCTGTTCCGTTTCAGACTTTAGGGAAAGAATTCAGTTAAAAATTAAAATACTCAAATTTAGTTCTCTATCCATAAGTATCTGCAGATGTGCCACATATCTAAATCCCTGTGGAGTCAATGGAGATATAATTACTACAATCAGTGTAACTTAGAGCTCTGCTAGGTCTATCATTCAACTGCCGACATACAGGTGCTTAATTCTGTATGGTATTCTCTAAAACAAGCAAGACATCCTTGTGAGTCTGGTAGATCTAGTACCCGACACCTGTATCCTTTGGGATCAGGAACTGGCAGACAGGATGCCTTAGAATATCTCATATTCCACTGCACTTTCATGTCTGAACAGCTGAACAAAGCCTCAGAACCCTTTTGACTGCAACAGTTATCATGCCTGTAGACACATGATGTGTGGAGAGATGCATTCAGCTTTCTGATTTCTGAATTGAATCCTTCACTGATTATGGTGTGCAGTGCAGTGAGCTCTTCCAAAGGACTTTCTTTAAATTTTTCTGGTCATACTGTATCCCTTTATTTTTGGTTTCTTGAATTATATAAAAATAATGCTTACCATCAAATTAGGTCTCGTGAAACTATATTCACAAAGTTATCTTGAATTTTTTAGCTTCCAATTTAGACCCCGTATCTATAATTTAAATTCACAAAATCATTGTCAGCTACTATTTAATTCTAGAAGTTGCAGAAGGTCTCCAGTTTCCAAAATATTACATAGTATTTACATAAACACTTTGCTTTTGATGTTGTCAATCAACTTCATGCCTACCTCTTCAAAATTTTTTATATTTGAGGTAATATTTTTTTGGGACAGTATATATATTTGGGAATCATGTTTTCTGCCCAAATTTGCTGACAGACTTACTACAGAAAGGTTCTCAGAGCTTCCATAGTTTACAAGCTCTACACATGTGACTGGAATGAAGATGATATATTTTGTCCAATATACTCCCTGACTAAAAGAATGTCAGAGATCCTGCTTCGTTCCTGTCTTGAGCCTACTGGGAGTCAAACTCCCAGCTCATGTTGCTGAAAGACAACACACCACAGCTTCCTTTTGCAACGTTATAGAAGATTCTTAAAGCCTAGTACTTATGTTGCTAAATATCTATTGAATCCTGTTGAGATTGTTCCCTATTTCCAATGCTGAATAGTGGCTCTGATCTTAGATGACTCTCCCTTTAGAGGTTCTGTGAATTAGTAAGGTTTTGCTGTAGTCACTATTGCACAGCATAAATATATTTTCTTTTATTTGCCCGCAGTTTTGTTTTGTAGATAGATGAGTTACATAGCTCAGCTTGGTTTAGTATTCTTATGTCCCAGAAATTAGGCACTGAACAAGCCATTTAGCACCATATTGCCTCCCCAGAGCAGTGCACGATTCCCTATTGGGTTCTTCACAGTATGTTTCCAGTTATAAACTATATGTTCTTTTGTTACACTTGTAAAATTGATTCATTCCAATATGTCCAGCTATCCTTTCATAAAATATATCCTGAGTAGCATTTACATATCTAGAACAGAAGAATTAAAGACAAATACTTTTTAAAATTTAAATTCTCATGCTAGTTAAGAAAACAACCTCCAATGAACTACATATAATTTGCATGTTTTGGAAGTGTGCCTGTGGTTTTATGGTTTTATATAAAGGATGCACAGGAATATGACTACATGGGGTTTTCTTAAGAGTATTAGCTTTTTTTTTTTTTTTAAATGAAATTAATTTTAATTCTTCACAGGTCAATGATTGACATAGCTTGAGTTTAGTCTGTAATCCCTTTTAGCCCTTTTTTTCCCTCTTGCAACCCAAAGCATGGTAGAATTATACTGAAAAAAATATGAACTGGCAATTTCTGTATTCAGAAGCAGTTTTTCAAGCCAAAAAGAACTTTTTATCTATGGCATAATATAGAAAAGAGATTAAGAGTTTAAATCACTCAGTGCATGAATGACGCATTGGCGACCTTTGCAACACCCTAATGGTTTCACATTTATTAACTAAGACTAAATGACCAAAATGCTCTCAAACAAATCTGAAGGGAATTAGTGTTACATGCAAAATGTTTCTAATTTTCTTTAATCAGCATGAGAGAAATAGACAAATTGCTCTATTTGAGAAAATATATTCAATGACTGGTAAAACTCATTCTGGAAGGGAGCATGTTGACTGATAGGAGGGAGGGAAAACATTGGTTATCTATTTTTTGCAGTCATCACTCCCATAATACTTATTAATAATCAGAAAGGAAAAGAATAATGTATTTGACTACTCGTCACAAATATATGTAGAAAGAGAATTTAGAGTTCCACGTGGCTCCTGACTTGTCATGAATATGCATTGCAAATACAGAGGTATTTGTAAAGGCACACAGAGATTGAAAAGATTCCTCTTAGAAGCTTAGCACTAGAGCTATGAGAAGTGAAATGCTCCAAAGACAGCTTTTTTAGATCCATACAAATTCAGTCTGAAGGGCTGGACTGATATCAGAGAAAAACTCAATAACAAGCTTGATTCAGCTTTCACTGAAATATGTTTGAATGCCTGGTATTCACTGGGTCTTAACTACAGCTGGGTTTGGCTTTGCTAAGGAAAAATAAATATAGACAAGCCATAGATGAAATAAAAAAACTCCACTCAAACCTATTAACACTTTGAAATAGACATATCATAGAACAATTTAGATTGAAAAAGAACTTTAAGATCTGCGAGTCTAACTGTTTATCTATGAATGCCAAGTCTACCTCTAAACCATGTCCCCAAGTGCCACATCGAACCATAGAACTGTTAAGATTGGAAAACATCTTTGAGATCAAGTCCAACCATCAACCCAGTATCACCGCCGTGTTCAACATTTAAGCACGTCTCCAAGTGCCATATTGACACATTTTTTGAACATTTCCATGCACTGTGACTCAACCACTTCCCTGGGCAGCCTGTTCCAATGCTTGACCACAGTTGTGGTGAAGAAATATTCCCTAATATCTAATCTAAACCTCCACTGGTGCAACTTGAGGCCATTTCCTTTCATCCTGTCACTTGTTAGCTGGGAGAAGAGACTGACATTCATCTCACTGCAGCTTCCTTTCAGGGAGTGGTAGAGAGTGATAAGGTCTCTCCTGAGCCTCCTTTTCTCTGGGATAAACATCCCCAGTTCCCTCAGCCACCCCTTCTCAGATCTGTGCTCCAGATCTTTCACCAGCTCCATTTCCCCTGTCTGGGCACTCTCTGGCACCTCAATGTCTTTATTGTGGTGAGAGGCCCAAAACTGAACACAGGATTCAAGGTGTAGCCTCATTAGTGTCAAGTACAGGGGGAAGATCACTGCTCTGATCCTGCTGGCCACACCACTGCTGATACAGTCCAGGATGCCATTGGCCTTCCTGGCCACCTGGGCACACTGCTGGCTCGTGTTCAGCCACTGTTGACCAGAACTCCCGGGTCCTTTTCCACTGGGCCACTTTCCAGTCACTCTTCCCCAGGCCACTTTCCAGCCCCCTTCCCCAGCCTTGTTTTGACCCAAGTTCAGGATCTGGCACTTTGCCTTACTGAACCTCATGCAACTGACCTCAGCCCACCCATCCAGCCTGTCTGGATCCCTCTGCAGAGCCTTTCTATCCTCCAGGAGATCAACACTCCCACCCAACTTGGTGTCATCTGAAAACCAAGGGGGCACTTTACTCCCTCATCCAAATAACTGATAAAGATTTTAAACAGGACTGGCCCCCACACTGAGCCCTGTGCAACAGCATTAGTGACTGGCCATTAATTGGATTTAACTCCATTCACCAGCTCTCTTTGGACATGACTATTCAGCCAGTTTTTTAGCTAGTGAAGAATGCACCTATCCAAGCTGTGAACAGCTAGTTTCTCCATGACAATGCTACGAGAAAGATGTCAAAGGTTTTACTAAAGTCCAGGTAGACAAAATCTACTGTCTTTCCCTCATCCACTAGGTAGGTTGCTTTGTCATAGAAAGAGATCAGGTTTGTCAAGCAGAACCTGTTTTCTTGACCTTTTCCTTGATTCTTATTCATAAACACTCAGCTCTATTTTTCACCATCATTAAGCTCTAGATGATCAAAACACTCCCTAACTCTCTCCCACAGTCTCCTTGCCTACCCATTCTGAAGAGTTTTTAACCATCCAGTGCAGCACTCTGACTGCATGAGTTAAGACTTATTTTTGCATCACTATGGAATGTAGTTGTCTGAAGATGGGTATTCAGTAAGATTTAACCTCTTAGAGTCCTAAAGGATTTCCCCAGGCCCCTCTGAGTGCCTCCTTGTCTCACAGAAGCATAGCATACACCCATTAGGGGCCTATTTTGAAACAAATCATCCCCAAAAGTAAAAGTAATTTAATGTACCTCTTTAAACATTTTAAACATTAGATAACTAGTCTAACCTGGTCATTTAGATAGTAATTCATAAAGAAACAGGGAAATCAGGTGGGAGACCCATACCATATTTTGGAAGGGTGAAAAGAATTCCCCTTCTTTCTCCAAGGATTATTGAGGGAACTAAAATCCCTAAATTAGACAAAATTTAGGTAGCTCAGTTTAGGTGAGATCAAGCATTCCCTGAGAGATTGATAAATGAGCAATCTAACTTAATCTAAGATGTTCTAATGCAATACAGTTTAATGGATTGTGCACATTCCATGGTGGTCTAGTGGTCAGGATTCGGCACTCTCACTGCCGCGGCCCGGGTTCGATTCCCGGTCAGGGAAGAAATCCTCTGTGGACAGCAATGTGTAGGCATGTAAGGGACATATCTTATTGTGCCTCTGTCTCATAAGCGTAGTCCCTTCTTGCCAATATTTACACAACACTGTCTTTGTGTTCATTATACAGATTAACTCATTCTCACAAACTACTATCCCCAATATTCTCCCATTACAAGGGCTTCCACCACTCCCTCTGATCTTTATAGCACTTGCACCCCATCTGTCAAGATGGGCAATCAGCACAGGAGAAGCAGCATATTTAAGTGCCAGAAGCAAATACCAGCCTGGCTTGGATCCACTTGCGCAGTTCCTTGCAAAGGTCACTCTGCATCCATTCAGGTTGTTCCTTGCAAAGCTCACTGCATCTGTTCAGGCTGTCCCTACTACCTTATTTTCTACAACATGGTTTTTCTAATAGGTATATTTGGATTTTTGTTTGTTTGTTTGCTTTATTTTATTTGAAACGTTTCATGTTCATTCATTGGAGATAACTAGTATTCTTTCTTTTTAGGATTTTGTCTATGTCTTACAAATAGCAACTAAAGAGGGATCTACACTGTCCACAAATCTTTGGACTTTCCACTGTCACTCCATTCCATGGTTTCTCTGCTTCTGTGAGTCAGTGTAACACTAGTCTGACCAGTAAGAGTAGCACTTCACACTGCTCCTCATCTTCTTTTGCTATTTCAAGCTAGTGTACAATTTGCTTGGAAAACCTTTGCATACCATTAATGGAATGACAAATATAACATGTGAGCGCTCTACTGTCCTTTATATTAATAAAAAAATCTGTACTTACTTCTCTATCCTTCCATAAAATATTCTGATGAACACCAGCAAGTAAGTACAGTTAATGATGACTAGCAATTTATTCTTAAGGTTCCTATAGGATTCAAAATACATAATCTTCCTTCTCTGAAACTTTATAATTTTAATTTATGTTTCTTATCTTTGGAATATTCCACTGTAGACAACAATCTGCTGGGAATTACTTGGTACTATCAGTAAAGCTCTGCTGTGACAGCAACTACAATAAGACAAGTATTTTGCTTCAGCACTTAGACATTTAAAACCACTGTAGTTTCTACTTTCTCTTCCTTTCAAGCATTGTTTCAGAAATGGTATAGACAGTCATATTTTGGTCACCTTTAGAAGTTTGTTACACTTCACTGATACAAGGTTAATCCAAATTCTGAGTAGCATTTGGGGTTATCTTTGTAGTGCATAATTCTCTGCAGATACAAAGATTTGGGAAGCAATGGGAAGACGATCTCTTGAAAAATACCTGTTCTATGCATTACTCATCAGTGTAAGCATGTTCTCCAATTCCTTTTGATGGTAATAATAATTTGCTTTGTCATCTATGAAGGTTCTGATGTTTCTGTTACTTTAATACTAATTTTTTAGGCTGCATCTTTAGCTTCATTAATTTGGTGACTCCATTTCCCTTTGTCATTACCTCTGTGCTTTGTACACTGAGCTTGAGAGATTCCATTTTTTGTCTCCTTCATAATTTTTCACATCTGAATTATGTTTTCTAGGAGTCTTATATTCGGTGGGTTTTCAATATTTTTGCTTCTCTTTAATATTTGTCAATTGAATTGTTAGGCTTACACTTCTTTTTTTGCTAATGTCATAATTTTGATTTTCTGTCCTGGAGTATAGGAGCTAATTATGATGACTGCTATTAAAAATGGCAACTATATGTCACTCACTTTGTGTAATTATGCGTCTTTTAATTGTCAAATCCACCTTCTCCAGTGTCAGCAGATTCATTCTTTACTACCTTTCCCTTGGGTTGCCCATTTTCCATTTTATTGAGCACATTCGTTAGAGTCCCTGCTAGAATGGTTGTGAAATTTTTATGATATAAATAAGCATTTTATAAGACTGTCATGTGTAAAGAAGTTAATTATTGTATTTTATGAGATCTACTTATTATTCAAAGCTTATTCATTTTCATTAGGTTTGTACGAAATCAAACATGATGACTAGACCATTTCTCTACATTATAACAAACAAGGTATATAAAATGTTTTTTATAAGCAGCAGTCTATTTTAACTCTCCATCTATAAGTTGGGGTTTTTTAGCACTTGAACGTGAAATTTGAAGTTATCCATTGCTTTGTTCCCAGTTTTCTACGCTATATAATAAGAGCTCACACGGTTCATACAGGAGTTACAAAATGTTTCATTAAGGCCAAATATCTAAAGGTAAACCATCTGTTAAAAGACCCTCTGCTTAGTCTAAGGGGTAAAATGTGACATGTAAGATTCTTAGCTCTGTGTTGCAGTGATGTTGTCTGGAACAATTAGCCATTTTTTCTCCTGAAATTTACATATTTCTTCAAATACACAAGCTCCTATGTGTGTATTTATACGCAAGGGTAAAGAAAGACTAGCATAAGACTGGCTAAGGTGTTACCATGCGACTAATATGGGACATCCAGTGCATGACTTTGAGAATAAAAAACTCAGTAATTGATCGATGTGTGCGCCACAATGGCAGCATGCATGCTGTGGGACATATTTACCCAAATTTTATTAGAAGGAACACATTAATGAAAGCTAAATTCATGCTTTTCCAGAAGATTCAAACTGTCAGAAAAAAAAAAAAAAAAAGAAGAAGACAAAAATATCAATCAGGTGATGCAGCATTTTATGGGAAATGATTCACATATAGAGAGTTTCATATTGGTGTGACTGATGATTGTAGTCATTTGTCTCCATTTTTATTGCATGTCATTAAAAAAGCAGTTAGTCCTGCTAAAAATCTACTTGTTTTGATTGTGTGAAAAAAACCTGTATGAGAATTCATAAAAATCTATCAGACTTTCTATCCACATTAAACATTATTTTTCATTCTTTACTGCTGATTTGATGAAGCAACAACATGCATATATCTAAAATTACTGAGATAAAACATTAAATGCCTATGATAACAAATGCCTGCATTTCATCATTACTGCCTAAACACTAAAATTTCACAATGGTAATATTCATAAAATAGTTCCTTCATGATTGAAAACAATTGTAGATTAAGCAAACAAAATGTGTTGCTGAAATAAGTTAACCTTAAAAAAAGAGCTTTTGGCTTGTAGTAGTTCTGTTTCCAAATGTGTCATAAAGCTGGAATAACTGTGTCTTACTCAGTAAGCACTGATCATTGTGGACAATTTTCCTCCTGTGGAATGTCTGACATTGCTCGCCTTTTTCTCAGGAGAAAGGCTCCCCTTACATAGAATTGACTTGCTTATTTCAACCAATTATTGTCCCCCTGTCATTTATTAAATAAAATATTAAAAAATAATTGTGCTGGTAGCAAAATTACTTTATATATTCCAAAAGAAAAAGTAATTCTATGACTTTATTTATGTTATTTATCAATTTTTCATTTATTAGAAAAATATATTTTTTACTATATTGAAACTTGAAAAGTAATTTTACCTCCGATAGAAAATTCTTTTCCTGGGAGATGTACAGAAAAGTCTTTATCTGAATCCTTTGTAAGTAAAATATACTCACATTAAATCAATCAATAAATTAAAAAATACATTTTTTATTTGTAACAAAAGTTGTGTTTAGGCTGCAAAATACACACTAGAATCCAAAAGCAATGCTTTCCAATGCTTACCCAAAATTTGGTCTAAAAATCTATAATATTGAGTTAATTGATATGATCCAAATTTTAAAAAATAAATAATTTTGTTGCATGCAGATATCAGAATTACAGTTGATTTAATTAATGAAACTTTAATTAATGTTTTTAAAATTCTGAGTCATAATATTCAGTACATGTTTTATCACACAGTTTTTTAATAATATCAGCATAAATACTATCATGTCCCGTGGTCTTGCAGTGGTAATAAAATCAAGTTACAAAGTGTGGGTTTTCAAACTCATAGTAATCTAGGATGAACTGACTTAATCAAAACTTAATAAAATTTCATCTCTTTTCATATTTGACAAATAAGGCCCACTTTAAATTTCATCAGCTTTTCAGTCAGTTTGAGACATATGTTTAAATCCTTTCTCCCTAAGATGGGGAACCTAAATTTGGACTTAATTCCACACTCTTTGTGGGTAAAAGTTCTGCTGTTTGATTCATTATCTGTGCCAAGCTTTTAACATAAATTTACTAAGACTGATAATTAACTCAGAGTAGATTAGCTGTAAGAGTACTATGATTCTCTACAGTACTTTGAAAACTTTGTAATTAGTAGACATTAATTTCCTATGCATGCATATGTAAGGCTTTATCCAAAGCTTTATCAAATGTAATGTGAAAGTTCATGTGTAAGTTCAAATGTAAGTTCAAATGTAATGTGAAATTCAATGTGAAATGTAATGTGTAAGTTCAAATGTAATGTGAAAGCTTTATCAAATGTAATGTGGAAGTTCACACTAACTTGAACTAACAGTGCAAACTGGGAAATGCTCACAGAAAGGTCTAGATGATCAAGAGTACATTTAACATTAGATACATGAATAGTGACATTGAAGGCAGAGGAAATTATTCTCATTCTTAAAACAAGTATATGCTTGAAGAACTAGCCTTCACACCTGTTTAATCTTCTCTAGGACTTTGAGCAGCAAATAAAATGAAGTCATTCTGAAACAAGACATTGATAGAATGAACCTGGAGAAACCTACAGGTGCCCATCAGACTTTGCCAAAACATGTCACACCTTGCCAAACGTGGAGCAATTCACTGAAAGCTTCCTCCTGAGACTGAGATCAGAGAAGCTCTGTAGCCAGTTAGTTACATCAATCTTTATGTCAGACTTGTTCAACCAAACTAATATAAAGGCACACATAGAAGTAACTCCTGAAAACAAGAAGTTTGTTCATTCATTCACAGTGTCTCCAGCCCTGACAGTTCATCGTTGTCTTCTAGAGTTGTACTTTTGTGCTGTTATCATTTTTCCACAACAAATGACAGGATGTACAGGTTCCACAAAAGATTTAGCACAACTGTTCCTTTTCCTTTGTGTTGAGATGCCTTTCTTGACAGCACATATTTGTGACAAATAGCACTCAGTTTCTTAGGATGTACTTGTAGAGCAATATGAAATTTTCACTTCTTAAAAAAAATATGCTGTAAATAATATGCACACATGACAACATTGCAAGTGACTGCCAGGCAAAAGGAGGTGTGCAACAGCCTTTAATTAAGAAAAAAAAAAAGGTCTCTTCCAGTCGAATTATTTTCAAAATATTTGTTATTTGTCTGGAATATGAATAAACTTATGTTACAAACTGAAGAGTGGGAGGAGAGAAAGAAAAAGACCACTCCAACCACCTACTGGAAACTTCAGATTACTCCTTTCATCTCTTTGTGCAATTCTGCACGTGCTCAGCCTTATTAGGTGAATATATGTTCTTGCAGGTGTCAGTACGATGTACCTCTAATAATAAGGTACAGGCCCCTGGTGCCCTGAGTACTCATATTTATGATCAAGGAATCAAGAGACTAGAGCAAACCAAGGCTCTTTGTTTCAGTCAGGAAAAAAGAAAATGCAACTCCAGGGAGCACAGCAGCTCAGTAACTGATGCCACTGAGGAGGCACCAATGTCTCCCTGACCAATTGAAAGAGAAAGGGCCAGGATCTGATACAAAGCTTAAAAATTTTTTTTTCAAAACATATATAAAATACCTACATACACACAGCATATAGTATGTATTTATTTCCCTGTATTGTGTCTTCAAACTTTTCCCAATTCAGAATAGCCAGAAGTTCTCTCAATACAGCAAGAAGGCTGCTGAGTAATGTAATTTTCCAGTGGAATACCAAAAGGAGGTGATTTATCACTTGCCAATTTCCACCAGAATCTTCAAGAGAGTAATAAATGTTTCATGTTTCTAAATCTGACACCTCTAGTCTAGCAAAGGGAGACAAGAAAAAAGCAACAGAGATCAACAAGAAGCCTTACAATTACGATGTCTTTTCCATAGGGAGAATTAGCTTAATACCCTCCTCACTCCCAGCACACCCATATCATTAATATAACTACACTGTCTCTCTGGTCCTGCACAATTTCATAATCTTTTGGACAGAGTAGAAATTCACACATCATCGTAAGATGAGTAAAATGGAAATGAAGGCATGATTAATCATCAGAGGTCGGACGTAGAAGACCATATGCTTTCACAAATCCACATAAAATCACACTGGATAGAAAGAGAAGGATTTACCCATTCTTGATTGCCAAAGGCATATGAAGATAAATGTTATTTAGAAACTACAAGAGAGCAAATGATCAGCTGAAATATACAGTCATCCAAACCGTCAGGATCAACTCCTAAGTCCTGTTCTCATCCTGACCATCTCTTTTTCCCTGAACTCTATAGATGAAATGCAGGAGGCGAGTGGGCTTGTGCATGGGGAGATGTAAAGCCTTTTCTTTTCTGGCAGTAAAGAGTCGTATCTTTTTGTTTGTTCCTACATAATGTCACAGATCATGTATTTTATCTCCTCATGTGATTGGAAGCAATCAGCACAGTTTTCCTAGTTTTACCAGTTATCCTAGAAAATACAGCATTGTTTCCTCTCCTTCCCACTAGTAGGAACACGTATCCTTTTCAAATCTACCAATTGAAGGTCTCTTAGGAGACCTTCATGGAAAGCCTTTTCTGGCCTCTAGAAGAGGGGTTAGCAGAATTGATTTTCCCCATAGCAAAAGGTGAAAATCTACAACACCCTTAATGCTTCATTTGTTCCATACCTTTGGCAGTTTGCTGCAGTGTTAGCCAGAGTGATGTATAATGTCGCCAGAGGGAACCAAATTTTCCAAAGAAATGATGAATCTTTAGCACAGGAAGCTTATAGTTTTGAAATGTAATTTAATACTAGCTACGGATTTCTCCTGATCCCTTTGTACTCTTTTGGAAAGGAAATAAAGCTCATAGAAATACTACTTGCACGATGGGGAAAAGTAGCCCCCTGAAACAGGGAGCAAGCCTTGACTTTTAGTGCTCTTGGGCTTTTTTTCTCTTTAAGCCAATCTCTAAGGAAATGAATCCCCTCTCACATTTAGAGTCACGTATTTCACATCACTTGAAATTTGCAGTCATAGGTGAAAAAACAAAAGAACAAACTAAAAAAAATAAGAGGGCAGAGAACTCTAAGGTAATTTATTCTCTCAGACTAACAAGGTGGTACAGAATATTTTTAAAGTAATTACAAAAGAGGGTATTGGTTTGTAGTTCTATAGAGGAGGAATGAGTAAGGCTCCTGTTTCATTTTTGTGTGTGTGTCTAAGTCCAGATAGAAGAGTTTTACTTGTTTGGATCCTGAGGAATGGAACTGTTTTTCATCTATTTGTGTTTGGCTATTTCTCCCCTTTCATCTCCCACCTCCCTGCTGCTAGCTTTTCACTACAACACAACACAAAGAATATGTCAGTTGTGAGAGAAAAAACTGCTGGTACAGCTGCATAAAAATTAGACTGTGACAAGATGTCATCCCCACTGTTCAGTCTTTCCAGTTTACTCTGGTAATGTCTTTTGTTTCTCTTTATTAAGGGAGACAAGATTGCAAAAACTTCTTAGGTAAAGGGTAAATAATGTATCTAACTTGAAATGGATAGTTGGAGAGGGCTCAAAGCACCAGAAAGAGCTGCTCTGTTCTTTTCTTCTGACAAATCTACAGAAGAAAAATAAAAATACTACAAAAAAATGCTGATGAGGCAGATGTGTGTTTCTACAGTCAACATTATAGACCAATATTTTTGAAAAGGACACTACAAAGGTTTTTTTAAATTATATGTAATATACATAAATACCCAAACGCATATAATTTTTTATATACAGTACCAAAATGCATATTTGACAATATAATTGCATTATGCTGGATTCCTTCAGATCCAGTTTAGAATCTGATTTAATCTAGATCACATTGCAAATAGGTGCCAGGTGTTCCAAGTTCCCGTTGTGGTTGGGCAAATGATGGAGTACCAAGATTTTTCTACAGATAAGCAGATTTATACTTTCCAGTTAGGTTTAGATATAAGCACCGATTCACATCCTTCCTAAATAAGTATTTGGTTTTGTTGACTTTATTAACAAAACAAGCCTCATGTGAACAGTGTGCCCACAGAGCAAATGGGATGAGGAGAGGAGATGGTGAGACACATCTGGACTTCTGCTAGACACTCACACAACATTCAAAGGATGTTACTGCCATATGAAGGTAGATGTATAAATCTTAAACTGAAAAATTACTGGCTAATTAGTAGAACTTGAAACATAATGGTAATGAAACTCCTCTACATCTATATTATGTGCTTCCCAAAGACAGTATAGGGACTAGTTGCTGGCCAAAGCCTCTTTTTATAAATTAATTGAAAGGTAACATAGGACAGGATTCTTAGGCCACTAAGCCACGATGTTAAATGCTACAGAAGTCAAAACAGGTTTTATCAGTTGGGAGTTAGTGGAAGCCAAATGCCTCAGACTAAGCACATTAAAATAAAGGAGCAGGTTACAAAACTTCAGTGCAGGGGGGCATGGTAGATAACTGAACAGTGTGAAACAAAGGCCAAGAGTACAGCATAAGATAAAGAGCTGGTTTTACATATACTGATGCATAAGGAGATGTTATTTCAGGATTGCTTCTACTACCAAAAAAGAAATCTGGTTCATTCTATGAAGTATTAATAACACCCTACTCCTCCACTGGTGTTAATGATGCAAACAATCCTAGCCAGGCAGCATTGGTATCATTCTATGTTAGCATGCCAGGATCTGTATTCATTGAAACAGGGCTAACTATTAATCATTGCTATGCCTGTGCTTCTGTACATTTTATAATTCACTGAAATGAAGTAGCATATGGTGGATAATATTTTCCAATTACTTTAGTTAAACAGCGTAAAACAAATGTAAGAGATGGTGCTTCCTGTTGTTGGACAAAACACATCTCCATTTACAGACAATCTGGGAAGAAATAAATCCTAGGACAGATGTTCTAATGTAATTGATTAAAAAATTCTGGGGTTTAAGATAACTTGTACTGCATCCTCTGATAACAGGCTGTTATTTGCCTCTGGTCTCAAGACTGTATCCATATATAGAGACATTTTCATACCATCTACCAGGTCAGTTTGTCTTCTGACATCTGTTAGTTATTGCACCATTGATTAGGTACAGGTTCTTGTTCTGCACCACAAATGTTCTTCAGCTACTAAGAACTAACTTGCATAATTATTTCAGAATCTTTAGTGCTTTGAACAGTATTTCTGCACTTACTGCCAGCTGATGTCAGCAACAGACAGGCTGTTTGATCAGTTACACCTGTACCTACAATATTTTTGTTCCTTCCCACTGCCACACACATGTGTTTGGTTTTGATTTCCAAGCCATAAGAGTAAGATGAGGAAAAGAAGATCATTTACATTTACAAGCCATGCAATCAAATATGATTTGCTTGCATTCACTCTTAAACTCACTTTTTTTTTTTTTTTCCCCCCCAGGTGTATCCTGAGGAACATTGTCAGGTGCAGTAAACCAGGTCTAGAAGGACAGCAAAAATGTATGAAATAAGAGAGACAGAGAAAATTGATGAAATGTAATGGTTGTCTTCTTCCTACTCTTTTTCTCAAAATTCTGGCCATCAGAGAAAGTCAGTGCCAGAATCTGAAAATTATTAATTGTATGTGAGCTTGATAGTTCCAAAGTACTATGGAACTGCATGCCAAGAACTTGGTTGCTATCAAAATTACACTTTAATCCTTGTTTCAGAGTCCTTTAAAAGTATGTTCCGAATTACTTACTCTTAAAATGGTGTTATATATACACAGTGTTAACTTATGAAACCTACTATGTTCTATGTTGTGTTGTAGGGCCCGATCAGGCTTTCCATTAGCAGAACTTTCTTAGATTGCAGCAATAATTTTATTGCTGACAATTTCCAGCAGAGAAACAGAACTGTACTAGACGGGGAGCAAGTGGATGCTTAAAAAATATAGCAGAAGATATAAAGATATAATATAGTTCCTTGAACCATCTGCCCTCTAAGTGTTTTGATGGTGGCATTATTCAGCTCTGGACATCCCTGCCTTAGGAAGTGCATTTGCAAATGAATGTAAGGGAAGCTGTTTACTTTGAATGAGGGAGGGGGGTGGGAGATCTCAAGCCTTGTGAGAAATACTGAAAAATTAAAAGACTTTAAGCTGTGCAATGCAGCCACCAATGAAATTTTAACTAATTAAGAACTAGAAGAACTAAATTACAAGTTTTGAAGTTTTAACTTGAGTATACCTTCACATAAAGAAAGCAAAGCTTTCCAATTTTTTTTTCCCCTACTGCAATATATTTGCTGAAGTGTAATGGTTTATCCTGGTTCTTTTACGTTAAACAATTTAGAACTAAATGTCAGTGTCATCAGGTTTAAGCCACTTCCAAATCTATTTAGTGGACATTTTAAGTCAAAATATCAGTCTGTTGCGAGTGAAGATATCAAGGTGAGATTAAAAAAAAAAAAAATCCACAAAAGAGAGAACACAAAAGATAAAGACACATTACGTGAATGTTACATTTCTATATCCATACTTGTATTCCATAAACTCTTTAAAATGTAAATTCTTAAACTTGAATATGTGTGAACTCTCAAAGCATCTCACTCCCTATGTTGAAAGACCACTTTTCATTCATAGTTTTACAAATACCCACACTCAAAGTCACCCAGCTCTGTAGTAAGGCAGCAGACCAACTGAGACTGAGTGTGATGCCCTTTCCTGCTGAAAGGCCTTTATTGAGCTAGTACTAACCTTCACTGCAGCACAAGCACTTCAGTATCGTCTACTTTTATCACAACAAATTGTTCTGATAACACAGAATTAGTGGTGCCTGACAGCCTATAGATGCATAGGAGTTGTGACCTATGTACCCCATATTCCTCACTTCTCTAACCCAGAACTCCTCTGTAATTCTGATGACAAACTCCCTCCTATTAATTTTGCTCATAATTTGCCTTTCTTCCCCTTATCTTCTGCTTACCTTCTCTGGCTTGCTGCCTGATGTCACAAGGTCCTGACTGATGGGTCAAGTTCTATCAGCAATTCTTTAAACAAAGACATTAGTAGAGCTGATTTACATTCAAGAGGTGATTTGTAGTAGTCTGCATGGATATATGAAAGAGAAATCACACTTAACCAAACTGACAGTTCTCTATATTGATATGACTGTGTTGGTGGAGGAGGGGAGAGAATCTGACTTTTTTTAGCATCCTCACAGACAAACTCATGAAGTGCAGGCTGGGGTAGTGAACAGTGAGGTAGACAACCTGGGCTCAAAGGGTTGTTACCAACATTCTGAAGTCCAGCTCGAGTATAGTCACTAGTGATTCACCTGACGGATCAGTACTGGAGCCAGTACTATCTAACACCTTCATTAATGACTAGGAAGGTGGGATAGAATGTATCTCAGCAGTTTTGCAAATGATAGAAACTCTCAGGAGTTGTTGGTACACAAATAAGTTTTGCTGCTCTTCAGAAGGACCTGGACAGGCTGGAGAATTTGACAAACCAATCTCATGAAATAAAGGAAAGGAATAACCTCAGGCACCAGGGCAAGCTAGAGGCCAACCATATGGAAAACAGATTTGCAGAAAAGGACTTGGGGATTGTGATTGTCAAAATGGTGACTAAGAGCCAGCAGTGTCTTCTCATGGCAAAGGTGGTCAACAGCATCTTGGGCTGCATTAGCTCAAGGGAGGTTAATCTGTGGTACCCTGCCTGGGGTGTTTAAGTCATTCTTTAGAATTGGCCAGCAGGCTTGAAGCTACATCTATCCTAGTGAGCTGAACACTGCTGGGACCTTTTCCCTGGGCCAGCTGCATAGGGAGACCTCATCCATGCTTCTAAATCCTTTTAACCTGCTGATAAATATATACTGTGTGTGCAGAATTGCTATTAAGGGTGGTTCCTGACCTGTTGTAGCCCAGAATCTTTCCAGAAACCATTTGGGAAAGTGTAATTTGCCCAGGGATGATGCTGTGCCAGGGATGTTGTAATAATTAAACAGTCCAGATGGTTAGTACAATTTACTTTATGGATACAGTAGTGGAGCAGATGTAGTCTCAAATTAAAAAAAAAATCTTATGTAATTTTCAAGGCCAAAGCCTAAACTGACCACAAGAATCTCCCTTTACCTAAATGGGGCAGTGGTAGATTAATCTCATTTTAGGTGATATCCTGTTCTCACCACAGACCGTGGTGCAATTTAGGGTGATTTAGGGTGATTATCTTAGATCAGAAAACTAGTTGTAGTCTGTTAATCAGGGAAGAGTCATACGCTTAGGGGCAGACTGTCAAAAAATATTCAGGTGTCAGGGATGTGATAGATACTTTGTGAAGGCTTCAAAACCAGACAGATCCTTAACAGCTAACCAGTCTTCTGCGACTGTTGCATAGTAACGACTCTAGTGAATTGTATCCTGGGTTCAACATGAATCAGAACTAAAAGCATACCATGGATCACCCTTAATTAGTATTTCTTTCAGAAACTGCACAGCTGGCAAATAATGTGATTTCAATCAAATTTGATTAATAGCAATCCCAGAACTTAAGATATGTGTGTGAGTCTGTTTGACTTCAACAAGCAATGACAGAAAATGGTATACTGGTCTGAGTCAAATTCCATCCATGATTAAGGACTGCTTGAATATGCAGGGGGATTTATGATTGACATATGGTCAATTTCAGTTTTCTTGTCAAAGAAAAGAACCAAAACCAATGACAAATTCATTTTCACAGATCACATGTTCATTTTACTAAGGGTAAAGGATAATTTATGAATATATGGGCATGTCTTATTTACAAACAACTTTCAGTAAAGGCAGTTTGCTCACAGTTGCAGAGAGCTGATTTTATTTTGTTGGGAAATCATTTTAGAATGGTTCCAGGGACTTCATAGCAAGTAAATAAATGTGATGATACAAATAAATACATAAATACAAAAAAATTAATTTTCAGTTTTAACTCTCCAGGAAAAACACTGTGATTTCCAGGAGCAGATCCAGATTCTCCACCCAAGAATTGCCTGAAAAATGACAGAACTGTTACTAATAACTAAATTCATTCACAGGTATGAAAGATTTGTCATATGCACATTCTTTCATTTAAACTTTGTTTGTTTTCTGGTGTTAGAATAATGGCAATTTTATTTTTCTGTCAGGATATCGTGTTTGAAAAAAATGACTAATTAGTAATTACTTTTGCAGGTCATCAGAAAGAGAATTTGGAATAAATTCTTGTCTAGAGCAATTAACTGATATTTGGAGTGTTACCATATGTAAGTGTGAGTTTTCCCTATTAATTAGAAGCCTTAATTACTTTGATCAGGGACTTCATTATACCACTACTGGGAAGCCATGCAAATAGGAAAAAAAAAATATCTTGAACATGCCAGTTATTTTAGTATCAGAAGCCCTTTTTTCTTGTTTGTCCTTATAGCATTGCATAAAAGCTTTATTGGATCCAGATCTGAACTCCTGTGGAAGTTTATTTCATGCCTGAACTCTAGCAAATCTATAATACATTTTTCAATGTATATTAATGTTGCTTTACTATTTCTCTTATCAAGAGCAGAACATCAAAGCATTTTAGAACTCATGGGTGTCAGCAAAGACAACAGCCCAGTGAGGGAGACAGTGTTATCAGGGTTTTGTGATCTATATTTAGCTTCTCCCAGTCAAAGTTTTCTTGTGAAATCTCACATTAGCTGCTTAATATTTCCTCAATTTGCCTCCTGCATAGAAGGATAACAACTGCTTTCTCCCTGCTCTTCATCTGACTTGTCCCATTAGAATAAAGTGACAAGCACAGCACACCTGTAGAGTTTGTGCAGTGGCTCCCAACAGCCTTGTGTGGAACAGAAGGGAAGGGCAGAGGGCTCTCCACAACATCATACACAAATGGCCAGCAGAGCAGGAAGCTAAACAGGCAACTAGTTCATTAACTGTGCTAACGAAATCTTAGTGAAGATGTAGATTACCTCCGTAATTTTTATATGTACAGTTGTGCATCCCACGTAAAATCCTAGCACAGGTTTTTTCATGTGTTCTCACAAGACAACAACCATCCCAAAGCTGTACTTAAATCCATTTTTAGATGTAACAGTGTACGTAACGTTCCTTATTAGGATGGAGAGGAACAAAGATATTTCTGTTGTATGTAAGACAAAAAAATTGGAAAAAATAATTTCTGCTTTTTTGTATAGTCCCTCAAAATACTGAAAGCAGTACCATATTTTTATTGCAAATGAGTTCTTGTTCTCTTCAGTTGCAGCTATAATACCTGTGTTACCCAGTTACCCATGTCATCAATCACTTTTTTTTCTTTTAAATCTGTGCCTTCCTTTATCCACCTTGCAAAGGTCTGTAGTCCTGGTCTGCATTTTAATGAGGTG
Organism: Empidonax traillii; assembly: GCF_003031625.1. Taxonomy (NCBI): domain Eukaryota; kingdom Metazoa; phylum Chordata; class Aves; order Passeriformes; family Tyrannidae; genus Empidonax; species Empidonax traillii. Next base: position 34,766 of record NW_020956882.1, read on the forward strand.
ATCTACAGACACTTGAAAGTTTGCTGAATGCACTCAGCAGTAATGAAAAGTCTTTAAAAGTTCCCTGCAGCAGCACAAACATCTAAATTCCATGGAATTTAATATTTTTGGATACTATGACATTAGATCAGACATAAACCTGTTGTTTTTCTATTGCGATCACAGTAATCAAATTTCTTTTTCTTGTAGTTCTGAGGCATCCCAGAGGCTTATTTACCTTTGTGAAAGCATATAAATTATATATTTTTCTTAATTTGCCTCTCAAGGGGCAAAGGTATGTCCTGGAAGTGAAGAAGAAAGAATAAAGACTGCATTTTAGTTTTGAGTGATATTGTGCAGCAAGCTCAAAAACTAATTCCCTATATATCAAATATCAATGTAATGGCTTAAAGATGCAAAGCTTGTGTTTCTCCCCCCCCCTACATACAGTGTGTTATAGTACACATGATCAGCCAGAAAAAAGCTATCACTGCCAAACACCAGCTGTATATCATTATCTTGAATTTCAACAAACGTTCTTCAGTCATTAATTCTTTACTGTTCTGATTGTGCTTCTAAAGTATCAGAAAGCAAATATGGGTCTCAGTTACGATGACAAAACTAGATGACATTTAATCAGCAGAATACTGACCTCAAAATTACAGTTTTAGACCTTGAGCTTTGCCTTTCTTTGTTTTATTGTTAGCTGGAAGGGATCTTGAAATAGTCACAGAAGTAGAGGAACTTAGATTTTAAAAAAAAAGTTTTCTGTTTCAGTCATAGCTCTCCAACTTTTTCTAGCTTTCTAGCAACCATACTTAGGAATAAATATGCTGCCAATAACATCTGACCTCACTCTGCGTAAATATATTTCAGCTTTACCGGCAACATCTTCCACTGGCCTCTGATGTTGGAGGATCTTTCAGGGAACACATTGCCACTAAACTATATTTAGAACCACTGATAAATGTGAATCTGTCTTGTACTCATCTAACACTATGCCTTTTACAAACATGAGTGCAAAATTCCTGTTTTGTTATGCGCTAACCGAAAAGCACTAAGGTAATAACATTTTTTTCAAAAATCAAGTTAATGATGAGCAAAATTCAAATGGTCTTTTGGTGTAGCCTGGGAGAGGGGGAGGTGAAAGTATTCAAGGGAAAATTCAAATAACGTATAATTAACATCAAGTGTTAATGCCTGTGTAGTCTGCCTCCTTCATATATTTTATAGTATCTTTTCCCATAGACTTTTGTTCTGTTTGCAGTCTCTGAAAAAAATTAGCACAATATGTGCTTGCCCTTGTTGGTCTTCTGTTTACATCTTCAATGCAATTATATCTCTGAACAGTGCTTAAGTGCTTTTAGCTATGCTTAAGTTGGTTGTACCTGACCACATCTAAGTATTTTCTTGAAAAAGAAATAATGTTGAACTGGGGGCCATATAATAAACTTCAAAATTGCTGTTGAATTAATAGGGAGTATTGATCATATCTTAAATACAGTGAGTGATTCACCTGCTAAAAAAACTTTACATATCCTGAAGTTTGTGCAAAATACCAGATTTAAAGCTAAACATTTTCATTTTTTTATAGACTGCAGAGAAATGTGTGTTGTCCATGGCAGACTGTCGATATAAAGGAACATAAATTAGGCCAAATCTCATTACATGTTTACAGTTCAGGTGGACAGCCAAGCTAAGTCCTCTCTGTGCTTTGGAAAACATCATGGGACATGTAGGGCTTAAAGTAGCCAAGATCTTAATTAAGGTCTACCAGAGTATCTGCTGTCCTTTTGATGCAGTAGCACAACTTCTGGGATCAGAGGACATTTCATTTAACACTGGTAATTAACAAACTGTCTCAGTGGAAACAAGAACATCCACTGAAGGAACACTAAGGAAAGGGTTTATTAGTGGAGGAACCCCAACATTGCTCACACTTGGAGCAGTCAATCTGAAAGAAAGACAAAAAGAAGCAAAAAGGGGGTATGCCAAATTATTTGTTAATACATTTTAAAGTTTTATGTAATGTCTGACACCCATGTGGCTATTAAAAACAGTTGTGACACCCAGTGCTCCCAAACAGTTAATTTATTGTTTGGATCATTCAAAAAGAACTGTCGAGAAGACAGGTCAGGGTTTCATAACAGCCCCTTATTCCACTTGAAATTGTGTAATTATACCTTACATGTATATTTATGGTTTTCACCCATATACGTAAAAACATTTCATGTGTTTATACACAAATGTATTGGAAGTTTAGTTTTATTTTTTTTTTTAAATTTTAATCAATGTGTAAGCATTACAAATCAGCATGTATCCCTGTATTCAAATCTGGGTGTGCAAAAAAAATCTCATTGAGTCAGAAATCTTTACCTATCCTGCATTTTAATGACTGTGAACAGTTTCATTTCATCAGCAGACTGTGAACATTGTTTATCAGATTTAAGCTCTTAAAAAACTATATCTGCATCTCAAAAGACTATAAAGATAAGAAAACAGCTTGCAAGAATATAAATTCCAGGAACAGACCTTGATTTACCCTTTCTTTCATAAATTTCTTTTTTCATTTTACAATTTTTAATACTCAGTAAATTGCTTTATTACTGATGATAGCATGTGAATATCAAAATGTCCACATCAGAATAGAAAAACAGGAAATGAAATGATTTCTTGATTTTGATATGAGTTGTAATAACTAAGAAAAACACAAAGTTACAAGAAAATAGAAACTTCCTGAATTTAGATGTTCCTACCTCCACACTCAGTGGTTAAGGGTAAACCCAAAGGATTTCTGATTTAGTCTGGAGATCTACACCTAGAAAAGTATGGAGTCACTTGGATTTTTTTGGCCATCAGCATGTGTAATCTGTAGAACAAATGTCCAGATGCATCTCCATGTTTTCCCTCTGGGTGTATGGGAACAGAGATGGGCACTACATCTAAGGGAATGCTCCCCCTCCAAGCATCTTACCAGATACAGTTTTCTGTGGAAAATCAAGTGGAACATTGTCACTAGGAAATACAGGCTGAAGCAGGACAATTTAATCACCTTTGGCAAAACATGCAAAGGTGCCCCAGAATGATTCTGCTATTGCTGATGTTTTTGATGCTTCAGTTTTGTAAAAGGAGGAAAAGTTTTTTTGATACAAGCAGATTAATGCATGTGCATGCAGATGTTGGAAGTCACATTCCTACATCAGAGAAAAATGCTGCTAATTAGAACAGAAAGATTAATTAATTTAGGAGGTTTTGATCTTTTTCTAGAAATACTTTTAGTTTTGTAAAATAAGGCCACTTGCAACATTATGTTGCACTTCCTATAGTGTGTTAAGAAACTATAAGTAAATAAACAAGTTGATCTAAGATAGAATCATAGAATGGTTTGGGTGGGAACAACCTCTAGAGATAGACTAGTTCAACCCCCCAGTATAGGATATAAATACTCAATACTCTAATTAATTACATAAATCTAGACTGGGAAATTTTGAATAAATAAATATACAGAGTAGGACATCCACTTGACCATGATGTGTTATGCAGGGCAATAATTAAGAAGTTGCCCACTAGTTTTGTCTATTGCCATGTGTTATATGTGTTTAAATATAGGTATGCTATGTCTCACATTTAGTTTTCATAGACCTGCGACTCCCATTACAAATTTTCCACTCTCTAGTCAGAGAAGTATCTAGCAATGTAGCATGTTTATTTAGTCCTGTTCTTTCTGAATCTATCTTCATAATATGTACTATACAGTTATTCATAACCTGCTTCACTCTTAAGTGTCAGGTTTTTTATTGCCATCTGAAATTGCACTTCCAAATCCTGTGACTTTCCGTATCAGTTATAGACATGTAAAAATAATATGATAAATTGAGTTGGCTTTAATATAATGAAGTAATTATTATTTTATTACATTGATCATAGCCCTTCTTATTTCTGCCAGCTTTTTACAGAAGATGAATGATAGGCCTTACTTGTGTTCATGTCTTTGCTGAGATAATAAATTGAACTTTTCCCAACTTGACAACAACCACAAGAGGGTTATTACATTTCTGTCAGGTTGGCTATTCAACTTACTTAGTAACAGGGTCACCTTTTTGATTTTAATACAAATGTCAAAACATTACACATTTTCAAAATACAAAACTGTTACTGCAGGAGAAAAAAAAAATCTGTTTTATATAGGCATTTAATCCCAACTATCTCTTGTTGTTGTTCTCATCCAGTATAAAACTCTTTTTTGTACTCTCAGGTATTAAAAGTTTTCAGGATATACAATATGCTATTCTAATAGTTACAAGTTGTTAATCAGTCTATTGTCTTCAGTTCTCTAAAAACCAGGCTTTTAGAATATCAGAAAAGGCTTCTCACAGAGCCCCGTTTGTGTTTGAATACATTCTTCATTCTGTATGTACTCGAAGATAATTGAATCCAGAAGGATTTTTATGGCAATTTTATTAGGATTAGGTCTATCAGAGATACTAATCTTTGGCTAAAATAATTGCCACCTGATTTGTCCTCACTGACTATAGAGGCAGCTTAAATAGCTAGTGCAGAATTATTAAGTCTAACCTTTAGTTACACAGATTAGGACAGATAAACCCTTTTTTTCCTGGATGCCTTCTTGGTCTGCTGTTAACCTCTTGGTGTTGTGTATATAAATTTAGTTAAAGGTTTACACTTTTTTTATTTTTTTATTTTTAAATTATTTTTTTAATATTTTTTTTAATTTTTCCTTTTCTCTTCCCCTTTTCTATTGGGACTGATGGGGGAAAGCGAGTAAGCAGGTCAGCTGACCACCAGGGCTAACCCTAACAACATATGTAATTGTCACTCAGAAATAAGTATCTCAAACCATCAGTACTATAAACAAAAAGATCCCTAACTATATCAATCATTTGGAAAGACAGATGGTTTCAAATAACTGTAAACATTATTTTAATTTTCACTAATTGGAGGTCAGATCTCTCTAGAATATACTTATTCATTTGTTCAATTTCATACTAACATCTTTTAAATGTTGCATAAGCTGAGCTATAATTCTGCACTGTTCGCAATAACAACTCCCTTAAAGTTAGCAGGAATCTTATTAAAGAGGCAATAAAATGCATTTTCTTTTCTGAATGCAGTGCAGACTGATTCATGCATATTTTATATTTATATATCTAAGTATTATGTTTTCATGAAGAGATCTCTTGCTGTTCAAGAAAAATTTATTTTCAAAGATTCTTATGTCTTGAATATATTTGATATATATTTTTGCTCCTGTTTGCTTGTTCTTATCTAGTGCTCTGAGAGATTAGTTTTTAATTAAACCGGTCTCTAATTAAAATCTGAGATCACTCAGAGGAAAACTAGGAGATTAGGAAATAACTGGTTACTTTTACAAAATAGTGATGAAACACAACATAATTAATCAATTACCTGGGAAAATGTGAAATTGTGGACTTAATCTTCCAGCTCTACATAGGTCTTGTCAGAAATGGAAACATCCTTTACAGTTACCTTGACAGAGTCATGATAATGGCTTTGTTATTTCTGGTTTAGAGCAGAACATTGAACACATTTTATACTCACCAGGAAAATGACAAAACGAAAAGCATTGTAAATGGAGGTCGAAAGAAAGGGTAATATTTTAGATCCAACTAACTGCATATTTACCAAAGCTGTATAATTTTACGCTTTGTTTAATTCCTGGGTTTTTTTGGGAATGCCTTTTCTCTTTGAGAAAACTTGTCTTTTGTAGTTAATAGTTTCCACACATTGCTAGCATATCAACAGCAAAGTAAAGGATTTTACTTTATTCTCCAAGACCTCTAAGAACTGGACAAAACATTGAATTTGGTGAGATATGGCAGAGTATTTTGCCATCAGTTCCAAGGGAACCCTTCAAGCTCTGCCTGATGACAGATACCGGGGCTTTTTGGCTGGATCTAGAACATACTATAGAGAACTTACACAGGATATTATGCATTCTGTTTGAAGCATGAGACCAACTAAAGAGAGGCTGTCGATATCTACCTAGCTTCCTACCTAGCTTCCTACCTAGAAGCTTTGTACATTTTGATGTTACCAAGAGCAAGATCATTTTTACTGCCTCCATGGTTTGTACATATTATTAAATTACAGTTTCTGTGCTGACGTAATATTTTATGAGAAGAGACAGATAAACAACCTAATCTCTCCCTAAAATTACATATAATTCAGTATGCATCAGAACAGCAGAATGACAACTCCATCCCAAACACTGAAGAAGATCCTCCTTTTCTGGCAATAGTGTATAACTAGAAGTATCCATGCTCCAAAGAAAGAACTTTTACCATCAGCTTGTTTCTGTCAAAGGCAAATTGGAAACGTGAGTGAATGGAGTAGAGTAGAACAAATAAGAGCAGAATATTTCAGTTGTAAGTGAAATATGCCTCCTAAACACTGATAGGCTTGGAGCACCCATCACCTCTCTAGGAAGCCTGTTCCAGTGTTTGAACACCCTCTCAGTAAAGAAATGTTTCCCAATGCCCAATCTAAACTTCTCCTGGTTCAGCTTGAATAATTTCCACAGGTCCTGTCACTGGTAGAAGAGTTCAATACCTCCCTCTCCACTTCCCCTTCTCAGGAAGCTACAGGAGTAATGAGGTCACCCTGGTTTCCTTTCCTCCAGAATAGACAAACCCAGAGTTCTTAGCTGCTCCTCACATGCTCCTTCCAGCCCTTTCACCAACTCTGTTGCCTCCTCTGGATGCATTCAAGGACCTTCACATTTTTCTCAAGTTGTGAGGCACAGAACTGCACAGAATGCTCAAGGTGAGGTCACACCAATACTAAACACAGACGGATAATCACCTCTTTTTACCATCTGTTATACTGTGTTTGATGCACCTCAGAATGCAGCTGCAGACCTCCCCAGATACCCAAGGCCTTTGGTAGATGATTGGGAGGGGTTCTGCTGTAACTTCTCCTACTACTTCAGCACTCTGGGATGAATCCCATCAGGCTTTTAACTGATGCAATTGGTCTCTTACAGTTCAGTGTCAAAAAATGCAAAATCATTGTTCCTGTAGTTATGATTCTTGGGGGACCGAGAAGCCCACAGTTTATCCATATTAAAGACTGAGGTAAAAAATAGGATAGCCTGAAAATCTATCTTAAACTTACCACATCATCTAGATCAGCCAAGAGGGGCAAGGGGGAAATTAAAAAATAATAAAAGAGAGTCATCTTCCCCTTTTTATTTACCATGTTGATGTAATCTATGGTTTTTTTAGCATTAATTACTATTTACAAGGTGTTTATTTGTCCATTGGTTCTAAGAAGGTATTTGTTATAAAGTACTTATAACCTAAAAGTATGAACAGTTGTTTTAAATGTTGAAGTCCTCTGTGCCTCATCACGAAACTAATGACTATCTTGCAAGGTGTTGAGGAAAGATAAACATCCTTGAAAAGAATTACATCTCGGAAGTAGAATTAGTACATATTTTTCCAATTATATATAGAATTTTGTATTATAGTATAACTGCAAAGGAGACAATGTTGAAACATCACAATTATTCCAAATTCTAACAGCAATTATGGATCCTGGTATTACATCCTGTAGTATATGCTGCTGTGTTAATACAGAAAAAATAATTACTAGACTTACACATTTTACAAAATATGTAATCTTAAAATGAGAATACTGTTTGCCTAATACTAACAATTCTTGTTCCACCTGAAAAGCTGCATTTTTAGTAGTTTTGTTCACTCAAAAGGCAACTTGTTTTCATTTAATTCGTTTCCACTAATCTATTGCTGCTAGGGATTAATTTTTGATTGATTGTTTCCTCCCACTCAAATGCAAGTTATAATGGGAAAAAGCCTGCATAGCAAGTAAAGAACATTTTAAATAGTCCTTCTTATTTAAAAGAGAACTATTAATTGGTTATATCAAGTTTGGGAAGTTTTGTGGGTATAATAGAAACAGTAGGGAGAAATTTGTCTCAGTTCATGGGTTTGGAGGTTATAGCCATCTTTGTTGGTGGATGATGCAAATCCTGCTGTATTAGAACCAGCAAGGCAGACCTGGTTGAATGACTATTTTTTATTTTCAACTAATAACATACAAGTCCTGCTCTAAGTGCAGGTATTCAAGTATTTGGAGAAGGAACACAGTCACAGAATAGTTGTCTGAAAATGTGAGAGAAAGGGAAAAGAAAAAATAAGGAAATATACCTTTGAGATTATTTACTGATGCTTCTTTCTTTTTTTTTATGTAGAAAATTTTGACTGCAACAATATAAGACAGTTCAAAAGGAAATATCAGGTGTACAGGAAGAGGGAGAAGCCACTGTTGTTAGGTCACAATTCTGTTTAGAGACGCTTATGTTCTTTGAACAATCAAAATTTGGTATTTATTAGTTTTACACTTTGGGAACAATCTCCCTTTTCCACCAAGGAACTCCAGGCTCTCACTGAATTGCTTTTAATCTGCTGCCCTGCAGTGCAAGGCTATCTGAGACCTCCCCCTATGGAACTGGTCCCCTAAAATTAGTTTTGGAAATTCAGATTTGATTCCCTGGGAAAATGAGCTACAAATCTTCTGGGCAAAGTAAACTATCACATTAGTATCAGCTGGCACAGTAGAAGGTCCCACATCATCTCTACACAGAGTTTCCTATAGAGTTTCATCTATTCCTAGAGTATTCCTCTACATAGAGTTTTCCCCTATCCTCTGTGCACCCTCAGTCTCTATAACAAATTGAAGAATGCAACATAGCTCTGAGTCTTCTTTAGGATGTGTCCTTTGCCTCACTAGAAACTATCAACCAGCCTCTGCAGGAAATATTGACTTCATTCAGCTATTTTAATAGTTTTTGAGTTTTGATTTGCTAGACTGTACCTCAGCCTAGGCTATTGGACAATCACTTCCAATACAGCTTGGTGTGAGTCCAAATGTTAGTATATTTTATTCGACTGCCTTCTGGGTCTTAAAAATGTTAATAATTCTCAAGTTAAATATATGAAACATACATATAATCCTTTCACAGTCCAGATACTGGATTGTTTTTTCTTCTTATAGATAGAAGAATAATTAGAGTTAGACCTAATTTTTCCCCAGTTTTATGCATGTTCACAGTGTGTAAGAAAGGGAATATATCCTCCATTCACACACCTTTTATCAGTGGTAGAAAATAGGGTCTCAGAAAAAAAAGCAGATTTACTGCAAAGTGATATGTACAAGAGCTATGAAACACTCGGGTTTGAAGGGTTTTTGGATTTTTCCTTTTGTTTTCATATTCCTCTAGGGCTGACACTGCAAAAAGCTATGGATGATCAGATAGTCTTTTCAGTGTTTCATCTGTGCACCTCAAGGACTGCAGGAAAAATACAAGAGCAAACAACCTCACAAAAATATGGTAATTAATGCACAGCCTCCTCTTTGCTGTCAGCTTTCTGATCTTCCAAGGTAGAAACACCCTTTCAGTAATGCAGAGGGAACAAAAACTCAATATAACCTACAAATTTCTTACCTCTCCTGTCAGATTTGCTCAAACATTTTCAGCAGGTGGCCTCCCAGTAGCTGGGTTAAGGGTAGGTTTAATTGTTTGTTCTGTGAAAGAAAATAGTACAAGTGGATTTTTAAAATGAGACTTAAATGGATCATATTTTCTTGAGACCTGACCTTCCCTAAAAAATAAAGTTTTTGGGGTTAATCTAAACTGGCCCTTAGCCTTCCAATATCAGCAATTCCACCTTTGCAATATCAGCAATTTTGCTGTTGTTTGTTTAACTCAGTAAGGACTCACAGACCTGTCTTTTTCCAAGGGAATGAAATGCAATTTTAAATTTGAAATTATGAAATTACCTTTTGCCCCTCAGCAGCATGGTTCATTTCTGTGTGGGGTTCAATTTTGCAGGGTTTATCAGTGACTTGTTTTAAGACATTAAATGCCCCATCCAAGTAACCTAAAAGAATCAACTTAGATTATAATAATTTTCTTGGTTAAATATTGATGCACAAACTCTCAAGGCAATTAGAAACTCAGTTTTTTCAATCTAATGTTTAATTCTTTCTCATGTTTTGTTAATAAATAAGAACCAGAAATAAGAAGAGAGAAACTGCAGCAGTTTTTATTATTCTACAAGCACACAGTCTACTCGGTGTAGCAGAAACGACTTATTCACTCTGAAATGTTTACTGTCAAGCCTTATGTGATGTGTGTATTTCAGGTATCTCATATGGAAAACAATCAGAGCTAGTACTTATTCTGCTTTTGATCAGTAATTTCTGGGTAGTTGGTAACACTCGTGAGTTTACAGAAAATTACACGTGTCACCTCCAGCTACCTTCCACAGTTCTCTGATATTTAGGTAAGCTTTTGGTACCTGGTCAAATAGTCCTTCTGAGAGAACTGTTAAAGTCTTTTTACTAGTGGTCAAGAGATATGTTCATCTTTGACAGCTTTTACTTACTTGCTTAAGTTGAACTTTCTAGGCTAAAAAGGAACTTTTATCATTATGAGACTTCAAAGACAACTCCAAAACCTTCTCCATTTATGCTTTCCTGTTATGTGGTCTGGTTTCACAAACAATTGTTATTTCCCCTTCCAAGTATCTCCTTTTAAGTCTCAAACTTCTTGCACATGTGGTAGAACACAAGATTTCTTTAACTCTACTTGGCCAAGGAAAAATTCGTAAACCTCTTCACAGCCAAGCACTGTCCTATAAATATCAAAACATGATTTTTATCATTACTAAAGTATTGATTTAAAATGTGGTTACTGTAGATTTAGAATTTGACAAAGCATCCACCAGAAAATATACAAATAAGCGGTGTTAAGAATTCCCTTATAATTCCATAAACTGCCAATCATTAGAATCATTTAGTTCCTAATATGGGTTAAATCTTAGTAATGCTGCTTATTTATTTTGCAAAGGAAAAAACACTGTCATCTTTGTATCTCAGAGCTATTTTTACTCAGTTCTTGCTTTAAAATAACAACAAAACACCATAAAAATATAAATAAATAAATAAGTTAATTTCAATAGAGTCTAACTCACACCATTTATGAGTTTTCTATAGAAGGATGGACATTTCTAAGGAAAGATTAAATAAGTAGCTAAAAAAAATGTTACGGATCTTGTTCCAGAGCTAAATCTGTTTGTCTATAGGAAAGAATTTATTATCCTAGAAAAAGAATTCTTAGACTGATTTTTTAGGTGTGGGCAGTCCTTTACAACCACTCTAAAATCTCAAAGAGATTTTTTCTGATAACAAGAAAATTAAAGCCAGCTTCTTTTCTTTTATGGTAAAATATTACTGCTTCTATGTTTTGTAATATATTAACTGAGCTCACATGTAATGGTGTCAAAACTCTCAAGTTTTATTCTTTTTTGATAAGAAAACTGTGCAAAGATGAGGAATTTAGAATTTCAAATACTTGAGTATGTTTTGCTAATGATATCTTAACACAAATGATTAGAAAAGTATTTCCTTAAATTTGGTTGCTAGTTACTAGCAATTACTTACAATAAAAATAGAGGACTTAAATGCTAAAATCAAGTATGTCGATATGAAATACAGGGAAGAAAACATATTAGATTTAGAACATGCTGGTGCTACCACACAATCCCAACTAAACAATGAAGATAGCTGAAGAAATATATGTCATGTCCCATTAATAAGAACAGACATATAATAATATTATTTTCATTAGTATCTTAAAAAAATATTCTAATTATATATACCTTTCTACAATTTGCATACTAAGCTGATGTTTTGGTCTGAGAGCTTGCTGATATTTTGATTAGCTGATGCCATATTTCAGTATTAAAAGCTTTTTCTTTTTTGACTGAGCAAAGTCATCTAAGGCAAAATAAAATCATATCCTGAGTGGTAGAGGTCTTCCTTCTGATGTGTGCTGGATTTATTTAATGATGTCATTTGCTCTATCTTTTTAACAGCACTTGGAATGCAAAGGATAGATGTTGAAGTTTTGCCAGCCTTTCAGTTCTTTCATGTTAGCAATATCTCATGAATCTGAAGGTTTGCATCACTTTTTGCTATTTTATGCTTTAACATAAAATCTTTTTCATGTCTTGATTTATACCATGTATAAAACTTCTGGTTGAAGAGATATATTATATTTATTAATAATGTCTCATTCAGTTTCTGTGTTATATTTTGTGTTAGGAACACTTAAATAATGGTAAGCTCTCAGGTATTTCAAGAGAATAATTGTAGGAAAAAAAAGAGAAAAAACCCTGAAAACTATATTTTTATTGAAGAAATAATTTTATAAGATAGGTATACTACTTAAATAACTTTCAACTTCTATTAACTTTGGTTTCCTTCCTTGGAAGATCTTATTTGCATAAAATCCTTTTTGCTACAGGTTTAAACATATTATTCTGAAAAAAGTATAGTTTCTGAAGAAAACCTGGAAAAAAGTATCAGAAGTCTTACAACTGCATTCATGTTTCCTTGCAATATCTTTCTAAGCACAAAATGTTGGCAACTGATAGGCTTTCCTAGAATATATAAATGAGAAATTCCTGCCAAATTAAACTATGGGCATCTTTTCACAATCCTATCACTCAGTTACTTTCTTACCATTTGTTTGACCCAGTGTTAGTCACAAGTAAACTTTGAAAAGTGAGAAAGAAGCCATACACGCTCTATAACTAGTCACCTCGTCATTAACTACATTTTGGAAAAAAACAGTTGATAAGGTTCAAATTAGAAATTAAATGCCTGGTGAGGAACAAACTTTTTAGCCTCATCATCACTACAGATCACTATGACCCCTTTCAGCCATCACAACCCAATTGACCATAAACAAACTCATTCTCCACCTATTCAGTCTTCCTTTTCTAGAGACCTTGAGCCTATAGCTGCTTGAGTTTATACCATTTCAGATACTCTTTAAAACAGAGAGGGTATTCTGCATCCTAGACACTCTATAAATTGTTATGGTAAGTATTTAAATATATACACTACTTGTTTATATAAGACATAATGAATTCAAATTGGGTTGGTTAGATATGCCTGACTGAATGTACATTCATAATTTACTTTCCATCAATTTGTTCCAGTGCCTCAAGGGCTCTGAGAACATAAAAAAAAAAAAAAAAATCCTAAAATGTTAAATAGGAAAACAACTCAATTTATCTGAACAATGCATGTTAGTTCAAAATAAATCCCCCCTCCCCCCTCATCATAATATATTAATCTAGACACAGATTCAAAAAGCAGAGGACCAAATAATTTGAGATCAGACCTCTAGGCAAACAGTAGGTGAACAACAGAAGAAAGAGTGAATAAGTGCATATAACTTTTTTTACAACCCTTTGAGTGGGATTTGACCCAGAGTCTTTGATCATAGGTTTTTCTGTTTTCTGGTGAGCTTAACATGTACAAAAGGAATCAGTCATAGACTTTCTCAAACACCCAATATTAATCTTCATTTCAATTAAAGATTTTCCATCCTGCAGGATGTATTTCTGGTCTTATTAATTTTGCCATTCTGTATAAGCCACACTAGGAACCTTGAAATATATATTTGGACAGAATCCCTTCACGTTAATATCAATGTGGACTAAAAATTTCAAATAGAAGATCTTGTAGTTCCTTACAAAAATTCTTCGCTACTCAGAGGTACCAGTCTATGCATTTAAAGTGAGGATACCTTCAGAGACTATTGATGAAAGTCTAATTTTTCAACTGCCATGAAAAGACACCAAAAGATACTTGAATAGTAATATCACTGGCTTTTTCTTGCCAAGTCTTGTGGGGTTTGGCTCCTCATGAAGCCACCTGAAAGCATGATTCAGCACATACACATTCACATTGTGTCACTTGGCTCTGTATCAGGTATCTCACCTGCCTTCCAGCTGATTTACAACAAGTCTTTTGTTATATATGTGAGTCCTCCCATCCAGACAGATTTCACATCCTTAGGCATTTCACATGGCAGTAAAGATGTGTATGTGGACAACTAGAAAAAGATGTCAGCACTGACGATGTTGCACCAGTGCAGTCAATGTCAATACAGCTCATGAGGTCAGTGTGTATTTCAGATGATCTGGCAAAAGTCTGAATTCAAGTGCTGCAACACAGACACATCCTTGGGGCTGGATGCATGGAAGGCCTGAATCCTACTCACAGGGTGATGAAGGCCTGGAGAGATGCTGTCAAATATTTGCAATGGCATTAGCTCTTATGTTGAAGGAGGGAGTTTAGTTTTAGGCAGCTAAACAGAGGTGTCTAAAAGTCAATGTTTATAAATGTGTCAAGTGTCTGGAAAGGAGGCTGATTCTGCATGAAGGTCCTGAGAGCTGCTTCAGGTGTTCCAGAGCCCCTTGACAGTGTCTGATTTAGCAGATCTCTCTCCTCAGCAAGCCTGACTCCAATCTCTTCTGTCTTCCATCTAAAAGGAGTAGTGTGGTTTACTATCCCTGCTCCTAGTCCTCCTCTGTAGCTGCTGGAAGACTACTTAAGATTACTGTACATTTAAGGTCAGTGAGAAACTGTTTCCCATGAAATACATGTGAATATGTCTGCATATTGCTGATCAGACCCTGTACAAATATGGCTCCTTGATTATGCATAGCTGCTGAAGAAATCAAGTAACTTGTTATTTTAGGAAACTTTCTTGTTCTTGGTAGCTTATCCCTAAGCTACTCACTATTGTGTGTTTCCTAGCTCCAGACTTTGAATATACAACTAGAGTTCAGTAGGTTTAAGGTTTTTCACAAAAAAAAAAAAAGAAAAAGGCATGTTTTATGAGAAATGGGGACAGAACTGTGTCAACTATAAAAATATTACATCACTGACAACACTTACTGATAGTTTTTCTTGTCCTTTTAATGCAAACATTTTTTGCAGAAGCACCTTCAGGCTTGACTATCCCACTTTCACATTACAGTAAGAAAAAACACCCCACAAATAAAACCACTCAGCATATAGGACTTTTGTCCTTCCTCAGTAGGTAAATCTGATGCCACTTTGCACCTTTAGTCAGCTCAAAAGATCTCCACCTTCTCTTCACTGATGTGAGGGAAAGAATAACAATGTGAAGCTTCTCCTTCATATAGCTGTCAGTTCCCATGCACAAGTGGGATAGGTCTGGTTTTTACAGGAGCAGTGAGGCCCAAAAGCTTAAGGGTGGGTCTAGAGCAGACTGACTGTTCATACAGTTCCCATGATTAACTTCAGTGACCCTGGGAGTACCTCTGCAGTTTTTTTCAAAGAGAGTTTTTTCAAAGTTTTTTTTTTTTGAGGCACCTTTGCTATGAAGATGGGCTGAGTGAGTTGAGGTTGTTCAGCTTGGAGAAGAGAAGCCTCTGGGGACACCTCATTGTGCCCTCATAGCCTTCCAGTACCTAAAAGGGACCTACAAAAAGGGTGGAGGGGGACATTTTACAAGGGTTTATAGGACAAGGGGGAATGGCTTTAAGATGAAAAAAAGGCAGGATTAAATTAGATGTTATAAAGGAATTGTTTACTGTGAGGTGCTGAGGCACTGGAACAGGTTTCCCAGAGAAGCTGTGAATGCCCCATTGCTGGAAGTGTCCTAAGCTGGGTTGGATGGGCTCTGAGAAAACTGGTTTAGTGGAAGGCATCCCTGCCTATGGTGGGGCATTGAAATTAGATGATCTTTAGGGTTTCTTCCAACCCAAAGTATCCTATGATTCTATCATAAGTAAAAGGAGCAACCTCTCCAGTGTCCAGTGAGGGATTCAGTTTTGCTCTCATGCCCTAAATTGCCAAGCTACACAACCCATCAAAGCATAGCATGCTTTGCATCACTGAATTTTATCCCTCTTCATCCTTCCTTTCTACCCCATTGTTTGCTGTTCCCTAGAAAGAAACAAATTTGCTCATCAACCAAGGACAATTGAAAAATTATTTTATTAGCATCAATAAAAGGCCTGTTTTTACACTTAAAATGCTTGTCTCAGATTTATTTTAAGGTCTATTTTCAAAGCCAAAAGTCTTGATTCAAAATGTCATGTGTTTTTATCACATGAAATACTTTTCTTTCCCTCCATGATACTTTCCCCTTTTCTTTTTTTTGTAGTACAGTACTATTTTCAGAAATACTTACATAAATATACTTACAAAAATACTTCAGAAATAGAAAAAAAATATATACAAAGGTGATTTTCCCTACAAAAAAACACATCACACTGTCCCAAAGCCAGTGAAGTATCTCTTTATATTGCAAAATATAATGAGTGTACTCTAGAAAGCCAACTTTCAGTGCAGTTATTAGCATCTTCAGGAATATACCACATGAAACTGCATTATTAAAGCAACGTGAAGTAATAAAAAATCTCTAGTTGTCTGTATTAGGATGAGTTGCAGAAGATGGTAATCACGGTGTGTGGGGACTCTTTTGAATTTAGATCCTGGGCTTCCTGAAGTGTGATGACAAATGTCTAACTATTTCTATAGCAACTCTACAGAGCAGGATTCACAAACTTCACTACAGGATGGTCAAGTGTGTTTAGCAGACAGAATGAAAATTCCATGTGACCACAGACAGCTCTGAGTTATGCAATCTTCACTTTATCCCAGATGTTGCTAGAGGAATTTCTCTTTTGTTTAATATCAACAACACTTTTCCCTTGACTTCACTCACTGTAGTCACATGTAATCACATCAACATTAAAATACAGAAGCCCAAACTACATTTTGTATTTATCCACAGCGACCTAGGACTAAATAAATAGTACAAAATGGTAGAAATAAAATAAATGGAGC
>NW_020956882.1:51680-52679 GCF_003031625.1 Empidonax traillii
TAGAGGAATTTCTCTTTTGTTTAATATCAACAACACTTTTCCCTTGACTTCACTCACTGTAGTCACATGTAATCACATCAACATTAAAATACAGAAGCCCAAACTACATTTTGTATTTATCCACAGCGACCTAGGACTAAATAAATAGTACAAAATGGTAGAAATAAAATAAATGGAGCAGACTGCACATAATCTCTATGATAAATCAAAGTTTTTAATGGAAAATATTCAATAAATGGCATTGGAATAACCTGTTTAACCTGCATTACTCTTCACATGCTTCAAAATCCCATGTTGTCTGTACTACTGGAAAGCAAAGAAAATACTGATGTATTCCTGAGTGTCTATACAGGCTATAACTGGCCAGAAAGCAGCGCTACCTTCCTAGTCCAAATCAGACTGAAATCAAAATTTATGAAGTTTCACAAAAAAAGTAATTTCAGCACTTCTGACAGGAAATGGAACCCCAGGACTCTCTGCTCCGTGAAACTGATATTCTTGGTAGTTTTTCCAAATAGCAACTTGGAATCCCATGCTCTACCTGTAGCTGCAGCAAAAAACAAGAGACTAAATGAGCTGGTGTAGCTCATGCAGCTGCTTTAACCTGTGACACTACCACAAGCAAGTTTGCCACTATGTGCAATGTGCCATTGCTGTCCTGATTTAATGTCATGTTGCTTACACTATAAACCTGTTTTTTTTTTTTTTCAGTAAACTCTTTCTCTTTGTTCATTTTGCTGGTAGGAGTAATATAACACTTTGCAGAACATAATCTTATTTATCTGGGTTTTCAACTTATTTCTAAAAAACTATTTTTAATATCAATCATTTATTACATTTGTTTATTTGATTTTATTTGATTTATTTATTATAAGAGATGGAAGATCATCAGCATGTTTGTTTGTAGCAAAAGAATTTTTTGCTTTAATTTTAGCCCAATCATTGCTTCTGCCTGAAATTTTATTTTATGTATGTGTGTTCTCATTAATATTCGAAAGG
>NW_020956882.1:53597-67412 GCF_003031625.1 Empidonax traillii
ATCAATCATTTATTACATTTGTTTATTTGATTTTATTTGATTTATTTATTATAAGAGATGGAAGATCATCAGCATGTTTGTTTGTAGCAAAAGAATTTTTTGCTTTAATTTTAGCCCAATCATTGCTTCTGCCTGAAATTTTATTTTATGTATGTGTGTTCTCATTAATATTCGAAAGGGCTGTTCACTGCAGGCAAGGTTTAAAGCCAGTATAATTGCAATTTTTCTCACAATATTCTACAGAACAAAGAGAATTCCAGAAAAAAAAAAAAAAGTCAGACCATGATGTATTGCAACCATTTATCATTTTTAAATTCCTTTTATTTCCGAAGTGAAGGAAATGTAAATCAAAATTAAAGCACAGTGCTGGCAAATTGTGCCAGTCTTCAGTTCCTCAGAACTCAGCACCCTGTGTCCTGAGAGTACTGAAAAATGGCTACTGCATATCAAAAGTAGGAGGAGGTCCCTGTGTCCCCTATGCTATTAGCATAACTCTGCATTGCAGGTCTTTTTCAGAACCTGGTTTAATGAATAGAATTATACAAAGTTCTGGAGGAAGAAGAAACCCTTTCCCACTCATTCCATCTTATCCACTTCTGCAAGTGACCTCTGAAGGAGCTGCAGTGCAGTCATTAAGGCACAGAGTCACCGGTTTGTTTTTGTTTTCCTGGCATCAAGCTTCTCCTGCCTTAGCTCTCTCTTGACTCCAAGCCATGACAATATGGGTGAAGGCCCCTTTTCCCAGTCTCCTTTCTGCACCCTGATGGATGGAACGTTCTACTAGGAAGGAGATGACATGGGCTTGAGTCTGCTCAAGCTGGAAACACAATTGTGGTGTCTCATCTTCATGTGATGGTGGCACCATCACATCTCCTGTAGTGTAGCTATACCCTCCTTCCGTGTTTGGCATTTCCTCATGAAACCCCTGATATTTTTGAACAACCCATCTGAGACATTAGCTCTTTCTGTGTGCTGTATATGAAGCATTAATTAATGGCCAGTCTTCGTGTACGAAGAACCGGGGAAGGTCTTTACACCTTCCAGCCTGCGCATTGGATTTTTTAGGTGAGACACAGTGTGCGCAGAACTGAGCCCACCCTTTAATCCTAAGGTTCATCTGCCAGGGCCAAGCAAACTTGGACGGTGGCAGCGAGGTCCTCAGGACGTAGATGGATTGCCTTATGGGCTAACGAGCTCCATCTGCCCGGGGAGGGGCCCCGACCGGGAATCGAACCCGGGTCTTTGCGTTGACAGCGCCGCGGATTAACCACTGCACCACCAGGGGCACTCATGAAGCATAGGTACCCGTGTGACATGTAGGTATGAGATTCCTAGTGGACACAAAAACCTGAATCTACCCAGTATTCCACTCTTCCATTAGAAAGCTTAATTAATATCCTAAATTAGGATGATCCTATGCTTATAGAAGCAATCTGGTAACATTCATATGGCAGCTGAAATGTTTCCCCTTTTCCCACTTTTGGGGCAATCTATAAGAAATTATGATGCTTAATTAGGCAGTATTGTAAAACTGTACAGTTAGATGGGATGGAACCAGACTCTCATGCCTGAAAATTAATTATCGATTCTAATTTTAAAGACCCAAACCATTGGCTTCTGTACTACACTGATTTCAACTGTGCAATATCATTTTCTTGCATATTTTCCCAAAATATTAACAGGGTGAAATGACTTCCATACTGTTCTGCAAATGTCCTGAAGCCATTTTTTTTTCTTGTTGCTCCCTGCTGTGACTCCAGGTTCCAATATCTTTATAGATTGACGCCATGCTTCATAATTAGAGCTGCATTTGCCTTTTTCTACATTGCAAATGTGTCAATGAACGGGTTCACCATAAAAATATCTGCCATCATTCATTGCTCTTGGAAACCTGAGCAACTGAGCATGTTTGACCTTGTCAGCAACCTGGAAAATCAAAGCCAGTTTAAATGAAAGATTGCTCATTGGCTGATCTAGCTCTTGACTTGCTTCACTGAGGGCAAAATACTGGGTATGCATTATTTTAAGTCATAAGCAGTACCAAAATATTGCATTTTAACTTTTCTTAGTTGTTTTTCCTGGAGACAATCTTTCTGTATTGGATGGTGGTTTTTTTTTTTTGTTGTCGTTGTTTTGGTTTTTGTTTGTTTGGTTGGTTGGTTGGTTTTGCTTTTGGTGTTTTTTTTTTTTTACTTAGTAATTTTGGAGCTCAACAGATGGTCACATATAGCCAAGAGATCTCAGCATTTACCTATCCAGTCATAGTGTATTTGTAACTATTTCAACTGAAAGGGCAATAAATGCTACAACAGAAGCATTACCAGATTCCTTTGATTTATCTTGTTCCTTCCACATGGACAAATGTGAGTAATGTGTCTTCAAAGTTAGGTTTGGATGCCAATTTTGGTGACAACTTATTGATTAGACAGGACTTAGTGAGTAGTGAAAGTTTTTTCACATCTCCATGGCTGGTAAAGCACTTCCCAGTTTTCATGGTGGAAGAAGAATGGAGCCTCTTTCTTTAGAAACCTCCAGCTTTCAAATATCAAAACCCAATACTTACTGATCATTTCCCATCATAGCATAATAATAATAATAATAATATTGTAGAATTAAGAGTCCTATATGGACACAATATATTTCTGAAACTTACTTGAAAGCAGAGTAGTGTTTGGCCTTCTATTGTTTTTTCTAGGGCATCATGGAAACATCTCCCCACAGGCACCTACCTTATCTACCAGCTTCCAGACCTTTGGGAATGAAATAGTGTGCAGGAACTCCTGCAAGAATTTCCTGCCACCTCAAAAATCCAATTATTCTGAAGAATAGAAATTTCTGAAGAAATATTCTGAAGAATAGCAAACTAATAATCTGTGCTAAAATAGAACAATATATTAATTAGCAGAACTATAACATCCTTGTCAAGAGTAAATACTTAAAAAACCCTCCTTATTTAATTCTTAAATAGTTGTCTAAAAAAGTTATATCCACAATGGGTATCAATGATGAACTGAATAATCACAGTTTTGTTTTTCTGATATTTTGTGAAATAAACTAATATCAAAAGGAAAAAAATTAATATATGCAATATTGGATGCTGTGTACATGGATTCTCTGTAAATACTCTCAGATTGCCTGAAAATTTATAGGGTTCCATACATTAGGAACATTGAAAACTACTGATATATTTGGATAAAACCAATTGTTTTAACTTTCAAATATCAGTTACTGTGAGAATATTTTAAAAGTTACATAAAAAATAATAAATGTTATGAGAAATTAACACCAGGGCAAAATACTGGAGTACTCTGTCCTTATAAAGCATTCTTTGTGCACTGAAGGCATTTCAAGATCTTCAGTCCTTTTTCTTATCTAGCATAAATTCACTTTCAAAGTAAGTTGAAATATCTCGTTGAAAATATAGTGGAAGATTGTTTCTGCTCAATGTAATTTCTCTCCCTTCTAGCCTGAAGTCATGACAGACTTTTCAGAACATACTTTGATGGTAATATAGAACATCTTAATAGGTCAACAGAGACAGGCATGAAGAAAGAATTTAAAGCTATTTATAGTAAAATTAATTGGTTTGTGAAAGTTAATAGTTTAACTATTGACAAAAGAACACTGATCAAAAACACCATGAAATCAATCAGTTGTTTTTGAAAGGTAGCACAGAGACATGCATATTAAATACATTGGCAGTAAATCATGTTAACATCAAAGATGTAATCTGAAACTAAAAGATCAACAATATTAGAAATAATGACATAGCAAAGATGTTATAAGAAGCTGCAGATGTAGTCAAGGACTTTGCACTTCTGTAGTACCTTTCATCACAGGAATTAAATGTATTTTAAAATTCCCACATTGCTCTACCTAGTTTATAGATGAAGGTGGGATTCAAGTTAAAAGTTTGCTGCTTAAATAAAGACAAGTTAAAGATAAAGCTGTGAGGGCTAGAACTTTAACTCTAGAAAGAGACCTCTACCTTAAGTCATCTGAGCCCTTTCTGCAGTCAATGCAGGCAAATAGGAACCAGATGATTAATATTACTTGTTTGAAAAGCTGACCAAAAATACAGGAATAATAAGAAGGGCACTTTCAAAATGTTTATTTACTGTATGATAAGAAGCTGTGGTCCTTGCTGTCTACATTGCAGAATCTCCAGAGTCCATGGATATCAGCCTCAGGTGTAAGAGCTCAAATATCAATCAAGTCCACCAGGAACCTTCTGCAAAAACTGCTCTCCTTCCTGAATCTGACTGGCTTTAAAATTTTATCTGTTAAAGCAGTGGAGAGGAAACAATATCAGTGCATGCTCTGATGCTTTTGAATATTAAACACTGGGAAGCTTTAAGAAATGAATATGCGGTTATCATCTGAGAAAGAAGGAAATCAAAATAGGACCTTTTACGTTATTGATCAATATTTTGATCTATTAGCTTGCTTAACAGTCTTGCTGAGTTATTAAAGACTAAAAGATAGCAACTGTTAAAAGTGTTTTGAACTTTTAATTTTCCTCTGAGGGAAAATTAAATATCAATATATGTCTGTATGTGTACATACACTGAGCTCGGGTTGTTTTAACAAAAGGAGACAATCATCTTAAATCGAAATATTTTTCAAATACCTTTCATTCATACCACATAATATCATGTGTTTCTTCTAGGACATCAAGTCTTTCCATGTAAGTGTGTGTGTGACTTCCCTTAGAAATATATTTTTGGTAAAGATTTTGAAATACAGGATCTCAAGGGTAAACTTTTGCTCTCAGCTTCTTTTCCTGTAGTGACATTTTCAAATGCTATAATGAGTTATAGAATCTGTTATTTTATTTTTAAGATAAAGTTAGTCTTTCCGTGCTCATAATTAGACTTTGGATTGGAGATTTCCTAGACATTTGCCTCTCTAAACTTTTTTTTCTCTCTACCTTATCTTATTGCTACAAAAAAACTCCAAGCCCTGATATGGTCAGAATTCTGTCATCTCATGACTTGAACAATTCCCAAAAAAACTTTTCTTTACCTTTATTCCGGCCAACTGTGGAAATTTAACCTTCCTACCAAAAGACTGACTCTTTCTTAAGCGGTTGATTTAAGCATCAGAACTGTGACCATCAGTTTTGAGAGATGTTTTCCTTCATGAATAAAGAATAAGAAAATAAATGCAACTAAAATAAGCTTATTCTGAGTGAAAAACATGAAGAAAACGAAGACTAGTTTTCATACTGAGATATATGAAAATAAAAACTGGCTTTCCTACATTTCAGTTCTGTGAAAGAAGAAGTTAAAAAAAAAGAAAGCTACAGGAATGTAAAAGATAGAAATACTGTGACAAGAGACTTTTTTGTATTGTGGTAAGAAAAGAAGCAATGATTTACAGAGCAGATATACATACAACCAAAAGATAAATGAACTTATTAATTCTAATTAATTTTTGTAAAGTGACAGTCATTAAAGAGTTGTCTTTTAGGCTCAGACAAAATTTTGCCGATACCCACCTGAGAATAATCCTGAGGCTCCCAGAGACAGTGCACGCAATTTCAGTATGTCCAGAACACCCTCTCCCCTCCTGGTCAGCAGTTACTGGATTTATGTGTAGATCAGAACACTCACTGGTTATTTTCTAGTTACCCGAGGGGGGCATTTAGGCAAAATGTTAAGAAAATTAATGAACATTGTCAATAGTGTGGATTTTCTTGTCATTATAGCCCTCTGAAAGATCAAATAGAACTCATAGTGTTTGAAGAATTTTAACCACTTCTTTAATAGCAGCATACATAAGGATCAAAGTTCTATTTACTTGTTAAATGTACGGGAATAATTTGTTGGTTTGTTTTGCTTTCACCTTATACATTTTTGTTGCAGAAACATAAAACCTGGAAAGAGGAGGAACATAGATGCAGTATCCTCTAGAAGAAGTAAAATTTGAAGACCCTGGGTAAAACAAGAAAAAATGAGACCTTCAGTGAAAGTGAGGAATAGTTTGATTGCAGTGAATAGATTAGTGGATACTGCCTTGACTAGGAAACAGACAAGGGATTTTTTCTTTAAATCCAAGTGTATGACACCAATGATAATGGTAACGTCTACTCATCACAATCAGTAATTGATTCTTATGCACTTACTAATAGATTTGTCAGCCACTAGAAAACAATAAGAAAACAAGAAATTTTAAATAGGGAAGAAGAGCTCTTAGAAATTAAGCGATAAAATTCCCACTTAGAAATCTACACTGAAGCCATCAGGAACCACCATGAACTTGTAGTTAGTTATATGTGTACTCAATTCATATATAAATTATAACATTTAAATTCAGTCTCTTACTTTGGTATTTAGTCAGTAAGAAAAAACTTCCTGGCAGAGTCAGCTGAGTCACTGCTGAGCTACTCTGCAAAACAACCAATCCCATCTGAAAGAGTGGCTATGAAAAGGCCACCATGACCCTGGAAGAGCACATTCTAGTCTCAGTGACACAACTCCCAGGTGGCAACACTGTCAGGAAGTGCACATTGCTAAGTACTTTTTTCCAGATGCTCTGGGAAATGTTTTTAGCTCTCCTAGCTCTAGTAAACTGGCTTCTAAACACCTGCAGTCTAGTCTTGAGCCTGTGAGAACATGAAAATTCCAGCAGGCTGTGGTAATAGTTGAACTTTCCTCTTCTAAATCCAGCCAAGAGGTTTGGCTCCTAAAATCTGGATACCCAAGAGGGTTTCAAAGATTCTGCAAAAGCAAAGTGGTTGAACAAAAAGTTCTCAAAACTCATCTAACTTATTTGTACAATTGTCAAGATGTATTGACAATCCGGGAATATATTTCCTGGATTAAAGTGGAGAGCAGGCAGCATTTTAAATAAGTGTAATAGCTTCACAGATGGCAGATATCATATATCATAGTGACTCTGTGAATGTCAGATAATATGAAGTGACAATAAAAACTGATGTTTGCACTCCATTTCACATTAAGAAATGCAAGGTATTTTCGTAGATATAAGTAATTATTATTAGACAATATGTATTCATTTTAATCATCATGGGGTAGAAAGAAAGTGCATTATGGCACAGTTGACTGCCTATAATTTCAGGATTAAAAAGGGCATTTTTAAGTCTTAAATTAATTGTTAAATTTTGTTCTAAGAAAAAAATCCAGCTATTATGAAAGGCTCATAATGGAAACATTCTAGCATGTGACATGCCTCAGGCACATTCAAATTTCTGTTTGACATTTTCCAGAGTACCATAATCTAACATGAGTGACAAGTGCACTGTAGAAAATGGAGCTTGAAATAAAACTATTTTAGTGAGTGTAACCATAGATAAAAGAGTTGATTGTACTTTACTTTGCATAATTCTTAAAACATAGCTCAGTGAAGGCTACTCTCTGCCAGAGAATTTAGATCACTGCTGTATGGTCGCTGAAGAGCTAGAACGAGGTAACAAAGTTTGCATTACTGTTAAGAGGTACATTAAGATACCATGTTAAAGTTATTTTCATGTGTGGAAATCCCTTTGCTATTTATCTGAATACTGTTGACTTGTTAATGGTTTTAATTAACCAGTTCCCTGCTTCAATTTTTTAAAGTGTCTTGCTAAAGTAAACCCCATTACTAAAATTTTTATAATTAATCAGTATGAATGGAAACAAACTAATGAAACAAAAGCATTTTCTAAGGTTCATGAGTGCCACATCTCTTTGGTTACTGGGAAAAGCATTCAAAAATTCAACTGTAAGATTAATTTCACTGAATCAGTGACAAAGATATTTATTTTTGTTGCTCTTGAAAAGCAAAGCCTTACTGACTTGTTTTTTTTCTGGTTTAGACTTATAACTTCTTTAAGACAGCAAAATGAAATGACTAGCAGGTGTAAATGTCAGCAATCCCAAACATATCTGCTGAAATTAAAGAACCATTTGACAAAAATTCCTATTGTTATTACAGGACTTCTAATGCATGCATTAATGCAGTTTGTGTACGTTTACATGCCATGCAATACAATTTGTCTTCTTTGCTGTCTACTTAAACTTCAATTATCTTATATTTTCATACAATTAAAATTACAAAAAGGTCGCAAGGACTTTTCAATATTTTATGAAAATCTTTTAGGGTCATAATGACTTAATTGGTATAAGCACAAATCCTCGATATTTGCTCTCTTGAGACATGAACACCACAATGTCAAAACATCCTTTGAACAAAGTCAAGAGTACTACAGGACACCATACTTTTTAGCTCATTACCTAATTGATAAAAACTTTCTTGTGTCACAGGCACATCATTCCTCCTGTTACTATTACAAAAAAATGCATGAGCTACCCAGCTGTTCCAACAGCATTTTACTAACTTCAGTACAATAACCAAAACCTTCAGTATTACTCGCAGTTATTTCTATTAAGCATTTGCAATTTTACTTGAGCTGTTGTTTTGGGACATGGTACTCGAATGAAAACAGAGACAGTTTTAATGTTTATATGAATCTAATCTGGCTTCTAATACATACAAATAATACTATTACTGAACAAGTAATATTTTGTTAAAAAGGAGTCTATGCAGCAGTTGGGGAAGATGTTGGAAAATTCTTTTAGCTATAGCACAGTAGTGTTTGATCCCTAAATCTGTGGTTAATGCTTGGTTCTGTATCATACAGTGTTTAATACAAATGCCAGAGATTAGTGTGGCTTTATATTAACTCCCTACATCTGTGACTAATAGTCTGGTGCCAGCTATTGCTTCCTCATTTACCTGTATCAGTGACCAATACGTACTAGCAGATGTCTTAGTTTTGAGAACACAGATTGTGTGTCAGAGGAAAGAATGATAAGAGAAACACATTATGATCTGACCACATATTTGAGATATTCTCAAGGAGAGAAGATGCTTTAGAAGATCCAGAACCATAAAAGGGAAATTTGGGGAATGAGATGTTCCCAAATGACCACCAAAGACCCTCAAAAGACCCTACTAGTATCCAAATAAGTCCATGGACACAATTAGCATATATGAACGTATTCTGGAAATATGATCAATATGTAATAGAAATGTATTAGTTTAATAAATATAACCTAGTCTGTTGCTGGGTGTTCATGTTTTGTGGAGCTATCCCCATGCACCCAGAGTATTGAATAAAGTAACGTTGGTTTTCCAACTTTGCAAACTGGTTGGAGAGTTTATTTCCTGGGTTTTTTTGGTGGCAATACTAAGAATTATTACTATTGTAGTTCTAGTAAATTCTGCACTTCTCTGTATCACAAATAAAATTATTATTCAGGAAATTAGAATTAATAATAATAATTAGAATAAAATAAAAAGTGTATTATTGAAAATATTATAAAACTGCAGACTAAATGCTCACGGAGTTTCCTAGTATTCAAGTTTTAAAATTGTATTTAATCTTCATAGATTGCATACATCTTTGATGATCTAGATAATAAACTCTGTTAAAAAGAGTATACTTAATGACACTCAATAACATCTAAACTGGAACAATGTAATTTCAATTATGCTTGCAGGTAGAAGACTGTTATTTCTTTTACTTTGGAGAGCAACTGAAATCCTGGCTAAAGTTAAGTTCTTATGTCTCTGTTTTCACCGAGGTTACTTCAAGTAGGAAGATGACAAAACCTGATAGTGATAGGACACCAGGACACTATAGGGGGAATGGTTTTAAAGCTAAAGAGAGACTTAGATTCGATGTTAAGAAGAAATTCTTTACTGTGAGGGTGGTGAGGCACTGAACAGTTTTCCCAGAGAAGCTGGGGATGCCCTTTCCTGGAAGCGTTCAAGGTCAGGCTGGATGGGGCTTTGAGCAATCTGGTTGTAACAGGATGCTCTCTGCCTGGAGTGGGGAAGAAACAACTCAAAAAATACCCTATTTGCTAAGCTATCAAGAGGCAATGGAGAATGGGGATGTCATGCTTCTTTTGGTGTTGAATATTATTGAAACCAGCCTGACTCATCAATTCCAAAGTTAGTATGGGCAAGTAACATCAATCTCTACTTAATAATTATTTTTGCTAGCTCTAATATAATAGCTTCAATATAATTGCTTTGATAACAGTGCACTATCCTAGTAGCTTAGCTATCCATACAGTGTATGGATAATTATAATTATTAAGGTAGTTTAATTATTTGCATAACAATTTTTTTATATATATATATAAATATATTTGGTTTACCATTCTTAATCCTGTGGGACAAAGTTGTATAAAGGTTCAACTACAACTGTATAATCCTTTAGACATAAACTGCTGACAAAGTCTGAGGCTAAAATTTTCATCCAGCCACCCCTAGACTCCTCTCTGAGAAGGAGTTTGGAAAGCAAGAGGGTCCTTTCTGCACCTCATGACTCAACAGGAGGATTTTTCTACTAAAAATTGTCTGAAGCTCCCATTTTGCCCATGACACTGTTACAAAGGGAGGTGTCCCTCACCATAGTGGGGGGTCGGAACTAGATGATCTTCAAGGTCCCTTCCAAGCCAGGCCATTCCATGATTCTACGACTCTATCACCCATTTCTTTTCAACTGGACATTTGAAGTATTGTAAGTTCTAAAGCATTTTAAACAGTAGGTTTACAAGAGTTTAAATAATTGGCACAAAAGCATGCTGCACAAATTAATGCTTCACAGTTCTAGTATTGCAAGACAATATGCACCATATAGAAAGTAGTGCACAAGGGTCCTTCAACCAGCTGTGTCTATCCATCACTGTAAACATATTAATGGGTGTTTCAGTAACGCCCTTGTTCTGCAACTCTTGATCATATTAGTAAAGTTTAGTAATACGAATCCTTGTTTTTCATTTCTGAAGACAAAAAGAGCTGCAAAGTAAGCTGGAGAGAATAATTCCCCCCCATTACCTGAAAGACTCACTTTTCACCAAACAATTTTGCATGTTTAAAGGCAGTAAAAGACTAGTAAGAATAAAACTTGGAAATTCCCAAAGGAAGCCTATAATGAGCACTTTTTAAACATAGCAATATTATGTAGTTGTCAAAGCTGCTATGCTTTAAGATAAAGAAAAAAAAAAAGAGAGAGAGAAAAGTTGTGCAGTGAATAAAAGAATTATCAGACTCAGGGTGAAGAAAAATGCTCACCAGCAGTTTAAGCTTCTCATCAAGGCAGACCAAGAATTTTGCTGTTCTAAGGAACAAATCCCTAGACAGGAATGAGCTGTCTGTGTGAAGGGAAGGGGCACTGTTAAATGAATGTCCAAGAATTAATGCTGTTACAGAACTGAGGGATGGAGACTGAATTCTGTTTATTGACTGAGTTCTGAGGTAGCCACATATTGTCCCTGTACAGCAGCAGAAATCCTGCTTTCCTGGGTGCCAGCACTGGCACAAGAGATCGTGGGGAACATATTATTCTGCATCTGTCAGTTTTTTGCCTCTTCACTATTGTGTCTTTTGTTACTGGCTGTGAGTATATTTAATCCTATGACTCACTAAGGGCATTACAGATATTGAAACACCTACACCTTCTTTAATAACTGATTAAAAAGGCTATGTTAGAGGTCTCTACATTCATTTTTGTTTCTTATCTAGGGGAATTTGTACACCCAAATACTTACTCAGGAGCACTAAACGAGGCTGGGATGTTTCACCAAGTTTTTGACGTTCCCTCCCACCTTGTATCTTGAAAAGATAACATTATTCAAGAAGCTTTTCTTCTGCCTGCCTATAGCTGCAAGAAGATAGTAATGAAGGTAGCCAGAGATCTTGGAGTTATCTGTACTGTGAAATACATGTTGTAGAAAAGGTCACTAGGAAATACAGGGCTTCAGCTAAATGTGAGTAACAATCTGTGATGCTGGAATTCATTTATCTTCCAATTTGTGTGTTGCAATGTGCTGGGTGCAGCCTAGTGGGATTTTATACTGGTACTGATACTTTCTCTTTGACTGCCTACTTACTTCAGCTTGAGTTGCTGCCATGAGTCCTCACTGGAGCTGAACCTTGAAATAGATAAAAATCAGCATATCCATCCTGTGGGAAATCTCCTTAATACAGAGTTATCAGCCAGAAGCAGGAAAAAAGTTTGTGAATTTGTTTAGTTCAGCCAGTTTTATTTGGACAGCCACAGGCATTGTCTCTAGCTCAATTGCAACCACCCAGATTGTGTGTATCCTTTCCTAGTGCACTCGCACATGGCAAACACCATGAGGCCACCTGAAATACCTGACATGAGACACAGCTAGTGACTTGTGAATGCTTTGTAGAATAATAAATAGAAATAAAGCAGAGGTTCAGGTTCATCTGACTTTAAACCATGAAAGCTAATTAACTTACACACCTCTATACCGTGGGTAGAAGCTGTGCTTGACTAGAAGAACCCATGACAGATCTTCATTGATTAAAAACATAAAGGTTGGAAGGAAAACACAAGAGCATTAATCTTGCATTCAGCTGAATTAAACACAAGCCTGAACAACAAAAGTAGTTAATAGGGAAGCTTTCTGTTTGTGAGTGGTTCCAGTTTGAAAACATTAGCTTCTGGGGATTTTTGAATGAAGAACAGCTGTTAAATCCAATCCACACTTGTTCTCTCTGTGAGACTTGCAAAATGAATAGGTATTTCTTACTGAGTTATGAAGAAAGTGAAAACAAACGCTATGCTACTTTTGAATAGATGTATTTTTCAGGAGCTGGGCTAAGTTCATCATCTCCTGCCCCATATGAGAAAGTTTCCACATAGAGTAAAAGTTTTTCAGTTCAGATTTCCCCCTGCTGAGTATTACCACAGCTGAAAATGGAACATCTGTCTTGATATTAAAATTGTCAGGTTTTCAATTCTTCTGTAGTTAGTGGGAAAAGTTAAACACTTACTGACAAGGATGTATAGGGTCTATATACTAAGTAGGTAGGTGTGTAATAAGAGTAGATGGGAAGGTTGTATCTGGAAATCCACCACTTGCTTAGATTTGGATGTTTACCTGAGATGCAGTGAAACACAGCAAAGAAATAAATCAATTAAAATCCCCTTAGAACTCAGTTATGTATGTAATTTTAGTATCAGATCTTATCTTCTGAATAAAAGTCCTCTGATTAGAATAACCACACAAAAAGTAGAAGAAATTAGTCTCAGCCTGGGATTTGTTAATCTATAACTTCACTGGTGGAGTTTGTCACACTGTCAATTTATCAGGCTTTCCAAAAAAATAGGATTAGGAAAATTTCTGTCAGATCTTTAGAGGTTATGAATTATGACAAATTGTGAGATTATGCTTCTCAAGAAAGGGAATAAGCCTGATGTCAATCTAGTTGTAGTTACTAATGCATTGATGGTGAGAATGTCTTAGATTCTCTTCCTTAAAGAAAGACTAACCCAAGGTTGCAAGAAGGGATATACTACGACCCTTTGCTTGTAGAGCTACGTAACCCTTGCCTAGTCTCTCCTTGTCCCCAGGAGTCTTACTCTTCTCTACATGTGTGTCCCAACAAGGCTGCAGAGGTCTCATACAAGGTAAGTTTGGACAGTATGCTGGCTTCTAGGAACAGTGGAGGTGAACAGTGCAAGTGCACAAAAGAAGTCTAAAATTCAGGCTTATCTACTCAAATATTATCTAAAAAAATCAGAACTGCCTCTTTTGGTATCATTTTTGAATCAAGTTTATTATTTTCTTACTAACCACTCTCTACTCAGAGTCCTGGTGAACTTTCTAAGGGAGTAGAAGATCAGGGTTCAAAGGCCCTCCTGCTGAGAGCTAAAATTGAGGTCTTTTGCTTCTTCATTCATGTTTCACTCACCAGCCTGAGGGCTATAGCCCTAACAGTGTGCACAGTGGTAGTCTAAGTGGGGAATTTTGATAGAAAAGCACT
>NW_020956882.1:67626-71415 GCF_003031625.1 Empidonax traillii
CAGAGTCCTGGTGAACTTTCTAAGGGAGTAGAAGATCAGGGTTCAAAGGCCCTCCTGCTGAGAGCTAAAATTGAGGTCTTTTGCTTCTTCATTCATGTTTCACTCACCAGCCTGAGGGCTATAGCCCTAACAGTGTGCACAGTGGTAGTCTAAGTGGGGAATTTTGATAGAAAAGCACTCAGGTTTTTAAACTTCAATAAAACTAATGTGTTTGCATACCTCAAAATATAAGGGGTAATAGAACTTTAGTCTGCAAAATCTCCTAATATAGATGCAACATCTTTGATGCTGGGACATTTGGACAGAAAGGCAGAGATTTCACCTTCTTAATTTCTACATTAGGTTCACAGAGTCACTTAGGCTCCTAACTTCCACTGAGGTTTAATTTAAACTGGATGAAAGCTCCTAAGTGCCATTGAGAATCTGAATCTTTAATTTTAGTTAAAGTGAAGCTTGGGCACTTCTGGATTCAGAGAATTAATTACTATAAATCTGGGCTGAGTTCCAAGTTCCATCAAGACTGAAAAATTGATAGGTACATACTATTCCCTTTAGATTTCCATTCCCCAAAGGATGTTTTAGTCCACTTGATGGAAACTGGTTATTAAAGATGTTATTTAACTTTATACTGTCAGTGAGTAAACTCTAGTGAAATAAAACCAAAGTGCATGTGTCTATACACAAGAGATAGTACTCTGAAAAAATATAGACATACTAAATGATCTTATATATCTATATGAAGAGAAAAATATGGCACATTTTTCCATGTAAGATTTAAACTTTTTAAAATCCTTTTTAAGATCTATTCTATCAAGAACAGGATAAATCAGGACATATGTGTATAAGTTTGTATATATTTAGATCAATGTGTTCTTGTAGTAAATAAGGCAAATGGAAACCTGGGCTGCATTAGGCAAAGCACTGTCAGCAGGTTGAAGGAGTTGATGCTTCCCTGTTACTCATCCCTGGTGAGATACACGTGGAGTTCTGTGTCCAATTCTGGGCTCCCAGTACAAGAAAAGACATGGACATACTGGAGAGAGTCTGATGAAGGAGCACAAAGGTGATTAAGGGATGGAGTATCTCTGAGGAAATGCTGAGAGCTGGGTCTCTTCAGTCTGAAGAAGATAAGGCTCAGGGAGGGTCTCATCAATATCCAGCAATATCTGAAGGGAAGGTGCAGACAGGACAGGCCCTTTTCAGCTGTACCCAGAGACAGGACCAGAGCCAATGGGCACAAACTAAACTGTTCTGTCTGAACATCAGGAAAGACTTTTTCATTGTGAGGTTAACCAAGTACTGGCACAGATTGCTCAGAGACGGGGTTGAATCTCCATCCTTGGAGGTATTCATGATCGTGGGGACATAATCCTGATCAACTGGCCCTGGGAGGGCCTGCTTGAGAAAGAGGGCTCTAAGAGATGACCACTATTGCAACTTCAACTTTTCTGTGTATATGTGGCACATAAATAACTAACTAAATAAATGAGTATGTTTGTGAGTGTACATGTATGCGTATATGCACACACATGATTAACATAAATGAGCAGATACATAAGTGAAAATGTATATGTGCATATGCATTCGTATCTCAGATATACCTGTCTTATAAAGTTACACAACTATATATTTGTATATGCGTGTCATGTGCATTGTTCCATACATAAATGAACTTTACTCTTTTCTCCCATTTACGTTTTGGACTGGATAGCAGTTTTCTAAGAGTATTATAATAAAAAGATGTAAATTGTATACAGCTGGTTGTGTTCTATTTATGTTCTATGTGTAGATGATTAAATATTGAACAATTACAAAGCATGTTCATATTTCAAGTAGAAATACATATTCTAGCCAAGCAAAAGGGTAAAGAAATAGAATATTATCAATATGCCACAGATAGCAGCCACTGTGTGTATTTGTTGTCATTTCTGTCTAAGGAGCGGTTGCCTGGGAGATACTACTTTGACAATGTGAGTCCTTTCACATTTTCATGGACAAATATCTGCAAGTCACCTCTCTTCAGTTTGTGTTGCTTTTCATTTTCCATCCCCTGCATGTTGGCCTGGACTTTTGTATATGATGGTGTATGATTCTACTTGGTTTTTATACACTACCCAGAAGAACTTCTTTCCCAGTTAACCACAAAAAACTTAAATTTAGAATTAATTTTTTGTTCCTCTATTGCAAAAGATACTATCCTGTGAACTTGAATCTTCCTTTTTTAATGGGAATAAAATTAGCCACTAGTGATAATTTTAGAAAAAATATGCTTATTTCTAAATGCTCTTTTCAAAATTAACAGAATTATAGTCTTTGGTGGTTAAAAAATAATCAATTTTACTGGATCTTCTGTCCTTCTCTAAAGAAAGTAAAAGGAGAACATATAACCGAGAAAATCTACTTTTGATGGTCTCCATGTACAGACAACTTAAGTGATTTTTTTTTGAAGTGTGCAATTTGTCTGCAAATTGTGCAATTTGTGAAGGATCTCTCTTCTAGCCCTTGTAATGAGATATCTGCTTTGCTAATTCTGTAATTTGATTTTCTCATACGTTTCACCTATTCTTAATGACTACTCAGATAAATATTTTGAAGAAAGGAAGAGTGGTTTTGATTTAGATAAAAACATTTGATCCATTTTCTAAGTGAAAATGTGTATTTGTATTGTACGGACTAGAATAGACAGACAGCAATGCTAGTTTTATGTGGTGAGTTATTTGAAAACAGTCATTCATTCATTTGTCATCATTATATAAATCTGCTCCTAACTCAGTAGTTACCTGTAGGTTTAACTTGTACCTATTTTTCAGAAAAACTCCCACTTCTGCAAAGATTATGTATTGATAATGAGTTTTCTTTTTGGAGATTTCCTGTCCAACCTCTTGCCATAAAGCATTTTCATATTTTGATTTTCAAGTTTACTTAACTTCCTTTTATCAGCTTTTCATTCTCAAAATATCTCAAACAGAAGCAACAAGGGAAATAAAGCTATGGTAGCGAAACATGGCAATGTAATGAAATCTACCTTTATTCACATCAAATCTACCTTTATTCACATCAGAAAACCTATCGATAGCCACTCCCTTTTGTATGGAAGAAAACAACTAGATAAATGTTTAGTGTTCTGTATAGCTCTTAATTTTATTTCATGTCTATTTTTTAACAAATTGTAAAAAAACGTATTCAGGTTAATGTAATGTCTAAGTCTTCATCTCCACCAGCATCCTCCTGCGCCCCAAGGCTATGTGATGTTTATGATAAGAAATATGAATTGCTTTTGTACTCAGGGTTATGGGTGATAAGTATTGGCAATACTCTTTAAAATGAACCTTCCTCTTGCCACAATATACAGGACTATAAAATGCTGAACTTTTAGGACTGTTTTAATTGTGGTTTTTTTTGGTTTTGTTTTGGTTTGTTTGTTTGTGTTTTTTTTGTTTTGTTTGTTTGTTTGGTTGGTTGGTTTTGTTTTTTTGTTTTTTTACCTGCTGAATAGTGTGTCTTTCTGTACATTTTCAGTTCAGAAAAGGAAAAAAAAGTGTTTGGAAGTTGATGACTTCAGCAGAGATGTATTCACCTGTTACTTTCTTACATAATGTCGGGAGCCCCCGGTGGTCTAGGGGAAATGACACTGCACTGTCACTGCAGAGACCCGGGTTCGAATCCCGGTCGGGGCCCCTCCCCGGGCAGATGGAGCTCGTTAGCCCATAAGGCAATCCATCTACGTCCTGAGGACCTCGCTGCCACCGTCCAAGCGTGCTTGGCCCCGGCAGATGAACCTCAGGATTA
>NW_020956882.1:71882-73907 GCF_003031625.1 Empidonax traillii
ATCCATCTACGTCCTGAGGACCTCGCTGCCACCGTCCAAGCGTGCTTGGCCCCGGCAGATGAACCTCAGGATTAAAGGGTGGGCTCAGTTCCGCGCACACTGTGTCTCACCTAAAAAATCCAATGCGCAGGCTGGAAGGTGGAAAGACCTTCCCCGGTTCTTCGTTCGCGAAGAGACTGGCCATTAAAATTAATCTTACATAATGTCTATTTGATTTTTTAATTACCTTTTTTTCAGGCTTGCTCTAGCTGTCAGGATTATTTACTTCTAGTAAATGTCAGACCAGTTAAATAGCTAGTTGGATAGAGAAATTAGATCTCTTTGTTTTGTCTAGTGAGACTTTTTTTGTGGCCCTTTGTACTGAAATGCTAGGGGTTTCTAAAAGATATTATTAATTGATTCTTTAATTGATTGGCATAAATATATATGCAGAGAGTGAGATGAAGGACATAGTGTGCCTAAGGCTGAAGAACAACACATGTTGGAGCGCAGAAAAGAATGTCACATTTTATGAAGGACTGAGATGAAAAAACTGATGAATGACCAATGTTTTGAAGAAAAATAGGCAGAAGCCTCATTTGGAAGAGCAGTTCTATGAGAACTGCAAGCCATAAGTTTTTGTAAATAAAAAAAAAATATCTGGAATTCTCATGATTTTAACTAAGGAAAAAATCAGTTATTTAGACTTACTATTTAATTAATCCTTAAAGTTTAGCTCAAAATTTCAAATATCAACAAAGAAGGGATTTAGTCTGCTGAAATTATGTATCTTAAAAATAATTTTTTGGCATACTGTTCCCTTTCTTGAGTCCCTCAACAGCAACAAGGGCAAAAAAAATGTGGAAGATGTAGGTACTGTGTATTCTCAGCTGGACAAACAATTTCCATTGTCCATAAAGGAGGCTTCTACCTTACTTGTCTTGAGCTAACTCTGCTTCCCCTTACTAGCTCTTTAATAATTGCAGACTACCCAGTCAAAGTAAGTACTTACTTCTGAAAGCAACGGGGCTTACATTTATTGCTCATACAATTTTCAGATGGCCAATTTTCTGTAACATCTACATTTCCTATTTAACTGGAAGCGATACACAGAAAATTGTACGGGTTTGTTTTCACAGGAAATTAATGAATTTATAAGCTGATGAACTGCAAAATTAATTTTATCACATTTTCAGTCATCCCAAAATTCCAGTTGCCTTCCAGTTGAAGCACTGACAGCTCAAAAAGCACACACGGGCCAGATTAACAAAATATTTTTGTGCTGAATTGTATACTGGCCAGAACGTAGCCATCTAAGCCAAAGTCAGGAGGCCATGAAGTCCTTCTCCAGACATTATGTACATTTTTGTGACTCAGATCTAAAGTAATTACCTTAAACCAGCTGAGGTTCACTAGCTCCTGAATGCTTTGGAGTTTGAAGAGACAATGTGGAGAGTAAGAGGCAGATGGAACTTCATTGATCAGTCCTCTTAATCTATCTTGATTTCATCTGCAAAAAGCTGAAGGCTGAGAAGTACAAAGTGCCTTTACATGGAATACTTCCACCCACCATGACAGTGGAAACTTCTGCAAACGTTTACTTACACTAGGGAACAGTATAAGAAGCACTAAAAGGCTCGGTTTGCTCTTGTTCGTGACCCTTTTGAACTCAGCCCTCTGCAAAGTTGTCTGTTTGGCTGAGAGAGAAGAACTCTAATATTTTAAAGAACCTTTTAAGCTTCAAAGGTAATTTACTGTGATTTACTTGTCTGTAATACATGGACCCAACCTCGGGATCTCAGTCTGCAAGGACGGAGAAGAAATCCAGAGACCATGTTGCAGAAGAAGAGCTTAATCTATCAGCCCATACCAGGTAGGACAGAATTCTGCAAATAAATCAGGCTTTATAGCTAGTCAGTATGCACAGATTTACTCTACATGGGAGAAAAGAGTTAGGGGAAGATAATTCTTTTAATGTAACAATTCACACTCCAGTAAAGTGTGATGTGTTGTCTCAGAACATAGCATGTGACATAAGTGATAGTT